>NW_024870847.1:0-190000 GCF_019054845.1 Dipodomys spectabilis
CTATTGTTGTAAAACTATGGAATGCTTCAGGAATTTGCCTGTCATCCTTGCGCAGGAGCCATGCTAATCTTCTCAGTATCATTACAATGTTAGTTTATGTGATGCTGAATTGAGCACAGAATATTTTTTATATATAAAGTGTAATTGATTTTCTTAAACTAGGCAATTCAACAAAAAGTAAGTTTAGAAGAATTGTGAAATTTTAGAACCATGTACTTCTTACATAAGCACACATTTAAGAATAATGTCAAGATGGACATGTCAAAAACAAAATAATTCCAGATATTTGCGGTTCAAGAGATGTGTAGGGGAAATAATTCAATTGTTCTATACAAGGCACATGTCATAATGAACACAGCAGCAAGTGTTAAGGGTTGTTAAAAATTTTTGTGTTTTATATCTATTTAATTTTAGGAATTTGCTTATATATGCCAAAATTAGGACTGTTTGGCAGGTATAAAATTTTCTATAAAGTATTTAAGATTTATGTTAGCAGACATATACTACTAAGTATGTACATTTCAGAATTTATAGAAACTTTGTTAATGAGAAGTTGCAAAGTCTTTGTGTAAAGAAGCAGAATGAAGGGTTAAGATTTGCTAACTACACAGTTCTTGTTAAAATTTAGGGATTCCTTACTTTATATTTTAGCGAGGAACAAGAGATCATATAGGCCATAAACAAATAATGAGATGAGCCATAAATAATAACCTTAGTGTGTAACTTTGAAGACTATTCATAGCCTATAAAAATCTTGTTGAACATCATAATCTTAGGCGGTTTAAAATGTACAGGAATATGAGAAAATAGTAAAATCTAATATGTAGTGCACTTCAAATACTAAAAACACTGGTAATTGTTTTGTTTTTTATTTTATTAATCATTATTTAATTATTGGTTTTCTTTGTAGCATTGTTTTACTTGTTATATAATACAACTTTTTGTTAGTCATCATTAGGAGGTACTTTGAGAAGGTTACTGGGGTGGTCAAACCATTTTTTTATAGGTGCATGTGAATTTACAACTAGGAAAATTAAGAACAAAATATTTATTAAAAAATGATCAAGTAGAGTCTGAATCAGGAGAGTTGATACATGTCCACAACTAAAATCTTACCCCTAGGTTGAAGCAACAGTATTACAGAGTTGAGGCCACAAATGTGAGAGACTGTGTTTTGTTTTGTTTTGTTTTGTTTTATTTTGACTTTGTTGGTCATGGGGCTTGAACTCTGGGGCCTGAGTGCTGTTCCTCAGGCAAGGCTAGCGCTAACACTTATGGTACAGCACCATTTCCAACATTTTCTACTTACGTTGTGCTGAGGAATCAAACCCAGGGCCTCATGCATGAAAGGCAAGCACTCTACCACTGAGCCAACTTCCTAGCACTTGAGAGACTGTGTTTTTAAAAAAATCATCTAAACAACATTTTCCTTTTGCTTTGGGTTATATAAGGAAATATATAAATATCTTTTTCTATTTTTGTGAATTGTTGTACTTCTAAATTTATAGTAACTTCACCCACTTTATCCTTTTCAAAGTCATGAAATATCTCTGAGAGTTTGCTGCTGTGAAGATCGTTTTTGCATTTATAATTTCTTCTGAGTCACTTTTATTTTTATCAACATAACTTTATATTTCATGTTGATGGATTACAAATATCAAATACCTGCAAATGTACACATAGAGTCTAAAGATAGCAGTATGAATATTCTCATACAGCTCTTGTTTATCTATTATTCACTTTCAATATTATGATATTTCTCTCTCTCTTTCACTCTGTCTCATTTCCTCTCTTTCTCTTCCATGCCCCATGTCTGCTACTTAGAATTTCTGCTGGGCTACTATTATGCTTCAGGATCTACTGGTTTTGTGGGAACATAAAAGCAACCATCGGTTAACCTTGCATTCTTTAAGAGTTATGACAGTGACATGATATTATTCTTTGCCATTCTAAATGGTAAAATAACATATCTAGGAGTTCCTTTTCACTTTTACTTCTACTATAAATTTTATCTCATAGGAATCATTGGAATGGATAAGATACTTTAACCTGTGACCTAAAATTATTTTTCTTTTATTTTTTTAATCTTCTACAAGATTACTTTATATATTTTTAAAAATTTTGTTCTTTTTATTATTTTTTCTTTTTTATTGGGAAAATACTGTACAGAGGGGTTGTAATTACATGGACAAGATAATGAGTACATTTCTTATCAAGCATTGTAGCGTCCTCCTTTGTTTCTCCTTCCCAGAACTTCCAATCCTCCTTGTCCCCCATACCAAATTCTTCCCCCAACCAAAGTAGTAAAATTCGTTTTTCGACATAAGTACTTGTACATATTAGTGCTGCAATGCGTCCACCTGTATCCTTATTTAAACGAATTGTTTTTTCCCAATCCTCCCCCACAAATTATACCACCATCAAATACAGTGAAAGCAGGGCTTATACCGTTGGGGAGGGACATACAAAGCAACAAAGAAATAATCTTTAAATATGTTAGAAAAAATCGCATTAAAAACATTTGAATACATATCTTAGGGTTCATGTCCCTAACATCAACCTATCTGACCTTTCCTGCTTGACTCAGACATATACCAGTTGTTGCAAATAAGGTTAACCATGAAACCTATGTTTCTTTGGGCTTGGCTTACTTCGCTTAATATAATTTTTTCCTAGCCTTTCCATTTCCTAACAAATGGGGCAATGTCATTCTTTCTGATGGAGGCATAGAAATCCGTTGTGCATATATACCACATTCTCTTGATCCATTCATCTACTGAGGGGCATCTGGGTTGGTTTCATGGTAAATAATGCTGCAATAAACATAGTTGTGCTGGTAGCTTTAGTGTGGTCTTATTTGTGATCATTTGGTGAAACGCCCAAAAGTGGGATTGCTGGGTCATAGGGGAGATCTATGTAGAGTCTTTTGAGGAACCTCCATACTGCTTTTCAACATGGTTGAACAAGTTTACTCTCCCACCAAGAATGCAGTAAGGTTCCCTTCTGTCCACATCTCCTCCAACATCTAATAGCCTCTTCAGTAGATGGTGCTGGAAAAATTGGTTAACTACTTGCAGAAAAATAGCTAGATACTTATATATCACTCTGCACCAGAATCAACTCCAAATTGATCAAATACCTTGGAGTCAAATCAGACACTCTGAAAACATTACAGGATGGAAAAGGAGAAACCCTAGGTCTCCTCAGCACAAACCAAAATTTCCTTAATAGAGTCCCAGAAACACAACAAATCAAAGAAAATTTGGGCAAATGGGATTGCATGAAATTGCAGAGCTTCTGCATGGCAAAGGACATAGTTAGCAAGATCAATAGAATGTCCTCGGATTGGAAGAAAATCTTCACTAGCCATACAACAGACAAGGGTCTCATATCTAAAATCTACCTGGATATCAACAAATTAAATCCCCCAACAACAAATCTTCAAAGAAACAACTACTCAATAAATAAGTGGGCTAAAAACTTACAGAGAAACTTCTCTGAAGATGAAAGAAGGATGGCCAATAGTCACATGAATAAATGCTCAACCTCTCTAGCCATAAAAGAAATGCAAATCAAAGCAACATTGAGATACCACCTCACCCCAGGTAGAATGGCTATAATCAAGAATTTTTTTCTTTTACAAGCAACCTTTTTTCTTTTATTATCAGTTAGTAACTACCTGTAATGAAAAAAATCTATCCTATGGAAAGTAGACCGAAGTTGTTCACAGGGATGGTCAAAAACTAAT
The DNA here is from genome assembly GCF_019054845.1 of Dipodomys spectabilis. Taxonomy (NCBI): domain Eukaryota; kingdom Metazoa; phylum Chordata; class Mammalia; order Rodentia; family Heteromyidae; genus Dipodomys; species Dipodomys spectabilis. Next base: position 3,749 of record NW_024870847.1, read on the forward strand.
GGGGGAAGTGAGTACAAAGGATATCCATAATAGATCACAGATCTGCAGAGCAATTTATCATGTACATTTTGTGAGAATGACAATGTGCTAGGAACTATAGATTAAATCACTGAACATCTGATATACATATATATGCACACATATTTATATTTGTATATTCATTTATATATGCATATATGTGTGTATATGCCCTTATGTAGGTTCACTTGCACGTTAACATACACACAAATACACACTTATATATACAAATGTAAACGTGCACACATAGAGAAAGATACATAATTATAGCCAACACAATTTTCACTAGTTGTTGAATATGCCTTAGACGGAATGCTTGGAACCATTTCAAATTTGATAATTGCAATTCGAAGCTATTCCAAGTAGATAAACCTAGGAGATTCTTTTCTCCACTCTTGGTAAAAGGAAGAAGTGAATGTGTGTCTCAGGTCTATAGATTAAACATAGAGAATTAAAGCCCAGGTAGAGCTCAAGGCCAGGAGTTCAAATCCCAGTACCTGCACAATATAAAAAAAAGGAGTCCTTTGTCTTTGAAAAGGGATATTTTTTCAAAAATGAATACCCAGGACAATTTTCAAGGTCCAAAACTCTTCGAAAGGCTCTTTCACATCTTAAACTGATTCCTCTCCTTGATTCACATTATGGAAAATAGGAGTCACACTTCACATTAAAAAGTATATGCATTGTTGAACAGTTCTTACCATTTTTAATGTAAAAGAAGCATGAGAGAGGAATTCACCTCACTTATGTGAGTTAGGTTTGACTCACTGACAGACTTTTGTAAGTAAATGAGGGTCTGTTTACATGTAAAAAATCTATACAGATGGTTTCCTAGGAGAGTGAACAAGCTAGCTGTTGTCCAAGTTTGAATTAGAGTAATTTATTCCTATGATATGGAATATCGTAGGAAGCTCATCTCATAGAACACTATACAGACAGTAATTTCAAAAGGATGAAAAACCCATTTCTATATTGTAAACAGCCAGGTTTTCACAAGCAAAAAACAGTTTCCTGAGCCAAGAAAATATAAGTTAGAGAAAAAGGGACTGTGCTAAATAAAGGTAATGACTTAGTGACAGGTGTAAAACTGTTCTGTAATCACAACTAAACTATAAATTTTTATCATGTCCCTAACAAGAATCTCCAAGATAGGCCTTGTTAAATCTGTCATAGAGGACTGGGTTTATGCAATTGTCAGTTTTGTTAGGGTCCAATATCTTCTACATTCGCTTGGGTTGCAAGCTGATTTAAAACTTTGGCAAAATAGTAGAATACAACTGTAACATTATTATGGATGTTGACTCTGGCATGGAATTAATTTCCTCTTTAATCTGACAAATTAATATATCAAAGAACATAACTTCTCCAACTAAATATCAGACCTAACTAAACATACAACCAGAAAAGTCATCATGCAAGCCATATTGCAGCTGGGGTAAAAGAAAAATCAGTCATACTGATTCTCTATTTATTTTGAACGTTGTTTTTTTTATAAATTATTTCCTTTATCTTGCATTTTTCAAACATTGTGTTAAATGCTGTATATCTTGGTAACTAAATTTGGATGCCTCCTTAAATTTTGAGTAAAATATCTCACTTTAGTTCCTAACCCATGAAATGAGGTTGTTTGAAAACAAATGCTAATAACCACTGTTTATAATACACAAGATCTCATAAGCATGATTTCAGGAAGCATAGGTTAACATTTTGATATTGTGGTCACGTGACTGATGAGGTCTATCTGCATGAGTATAGTTGTACATAGATTCCTCAACCTAAATTTAGCCACTGTTAAAAAATGTTTATATCTCTATCTTTCACCCATCAGAGATGAAACCTGAGTATAAAGTCTAAGGAAAATGATAAGGTAAGAATTTAGCTTTTCTGGATATAAAGTAAACAAAAATGCAGCATAAACTAACTCATGGTTTTAAAGTCAACCTATGTCTCTAAAACATGTTAACAAATTCCCTACAATGTGTAGCATTCTCAAGAAGGGAATGGGGAATGTGAGAAGAGGACTAAGCAAGTATTATTTTCAAATATACATAATTTGGGTTGACCTCTTTTTTTCGTTAGACGCATTTTTGATAAAACTGTTTGAATAATTGATTTCCTGTTCAGGTATAATATATCCTAGTTGTATTTACCAAACTACATTCAGAAAATGGCATATAGTAATTAAGTAAAGACAACTTATTCAATAAATAGCAAAAAGTATATACCTATAGGGTAATATTTGAACAGTGCATTGGAAATATTCTAATACAATAATTAATTTAACAATTTCATATTGACATTAATTAACTAGAATATCTTTATGCTAATTGGACAAGATTGTCTTTCTAAATGAGCAAAACCTATTACTCCTATTACTTTATCAGGGAAATATGTTAACAAAAAATGGAAAATAACATATGACTGTACAACAACCCCAATGCATTTTTGACTTTTTATTAGCAAATGTTAATTTCACAAAGTATTTTATTGTGTTATACACATACATCCATATAATGTAGCTTGCTAAATTTTTTCCTTTTATAAATTTCATTATCCTATTTTTATACTTATGTTTTATTATGTCATTATACTAACCTAGGAAATATTTGAACATATTTACTCCACAATATTTCTCTTCATCTCCTCTCTTACATTTTTTTCCAAATTTTTCTTTTACCCCAGCTGCAATATGGCTTGCATGATGACTTTTCTGGTTGTATGTTTAGTTAGGTCTGATATTTAGTTGGAGAAGTTATGTTCTTTGATATATTAATTTGTCAGATTAAAGAGGAAATTAATTCCATGCCAGAGTCAACATCCATAATAATGTTACAGTTGTATTCTACTATTTTGCCAAAGTTTTAAATCAGCTTGAGTAACTTGGGTCTTTTTTGAATCTAACTAAATAGGTATGCAATTTTGTCAGTACTAGATTTTGACCACCATTTATTAAAATATTATTTTCAATTCTCTCTTTTCATGAGATTTTTAATTTCATTTATATAATGTGCTGATTTTTCCTTTAGATAACACATATTCAGTCTTCTAAAAGCAGTGTAATTTGGAGTAGTTTTAAATTATGTACTTCATGTACACTGCTCAGATTCTTTGCATATTTTGTTCTTGATAAGTCAGTAGTATTTAGTTCTCATTATGGATATTTTGGACTTAGTAATTGCATTTCTGAAATTTTTAAGTATGTCATGATTTTTGTGATTTGATACTGTAGCAACTTTTCTTTTAAATATGTACAGATCTTGCTTCACATACAGTTACATTTGTTTTAAACAATTTGATTCATTCAAGGGACTTGCTATATTAGGTTCATCCAGATGAATTTAATTACAAATTAGCACAACCTTATTTGTGAGAGACAGTTATCCTTATAGTTCTACTCAAATTAACATGTATTTGAAGGCTTTGTACTTAAAAAAATAAAGTGGGCACAATATCTTTTTGTTCCTGGTGAAGTTCCAATTTGTTGGTTGTTTTCCAGCTGTGATGACTTCAACATATGTGTGTATTTTATTTCAATTGTTTTGTGTCTATATTTTGTTTCATATAATAGAAAATACAAAAAGAATCAATGATATAGAAGTTTTCCAAATAGAATTCTAAGAGATACTTCAATTTTTGTGACAACTGGGAATAGGGAGATCTTCTTAGTGGAGGGATTAGCAAAATAACAGAGACGTTGTTTGACGTAATTTGAATTCTGCCTCATCTTGCCTAACTATTTTTAATGGTAATACTTCAAATTTTTTAGTGGAAAGAAAATAATTTTATGTGGATGAACTCAGAATTTTTGGTTTAATTGGGACACACTAAACATTCATATTTGTTTTTTTTGCATTTCTTTTTTTTATTGTGAAAATACTGTACAGAGGGGTTGCAATTAGATGGGCAAGATTATGAGTACATTTCTTATCAAGCATTGTAGCCTCCTCCTTTGTTTCCCCTTCCCATCCCTTCCCATTCATATTTTATTTTTAACTCTAAATTTTTTCCTTAGTTTAAAACCACAGATGTGAATTTGTAATGTTAAAATAGCACCTAAAATTTATATGAAATTGTCGAAATTATTTTCACTTCACACTATATGCAATATAGAATGTAATAACAATAGTGTGTGAGATAGTATGTAATAATTGACTTTGGTGAAAATCCATTACAGTGGATTTTTGTGAAATACAGAGTAATGGTAAGAATTATATTTGATTCTATTAAAAAATTCACAGTTACATCTAAAAGTAACTCATAGTTATAAACTAATACTGAAAAAATAAGATTGTTTATTGGAAAAAGCCAAAAGTTTCAATAAGCTTGCTTTTTAAAAAATTGACTTGGATTTGAGCTTTGGTGACTGTAATCTTAGCTACTCAGGATTCTGAGATCTGAGGATCGTGGTTCAAAGCCAGCCTGAGCAGAAAAGTCTGTGAGATTCTTATCTCCAATAAACCACCTAAAAACAAGAAATGGCACTGTGGCCCAAGTGGTACAGTGGTAGCATTGAGCTGAAGAACTGATGGACAATTCCCAGGCCCAGAATTCAAGCCCCATAACCGACAAAAAAATTGACATGGATTTTGACTTTATTATTTTATGATTTTTTATGAGTGTTTGTTCAGTGAAAAATGTCATTGGTGTTTATATATTGTGTTGGCATAAAATGATCCTGCTATTATCTTAATTTAGCCAAAAAAAAACTCTGATCCTATGACAGCATAAATTTTATGGGAAATGGTTAAGACAAGGATGCCTTTCTGAAAAAAATATTTATATCACCCCCCAAAAAACAAGAACAAAAGAAAACATGTGCCAGGACTAAGTCTGTCAGTTTGTTTTAACTTTTAATCAAAAATTAAACTAATACTTGATAATATTTTATTAACGCATTTAAATTTTCATCTTTCTCATTTAAGATTCACTTTAAAAAGAAATTCAAAAGGTGACAGTGTTTTTTCCTTACTTTTTCACAGACATGATTATTTCATCATTATACTGTATAGCCCAATATACCCAGAAAGTATTTGTTAAGGAAAAAAAATAATTCCAATTCTTTGGTTTGCTTCAGTCTGTATTGAAAGCTGCATACCACATCTTATCCACCATATTGTCAGTCTTCTCATTTGATACATTTCAATAAGTTTCTATCAGCCAGCAAAGTTTTACAAACAACGTGCTTTCATTCATTGTGCTTTCCAAAATATATCTCATAAATGTCAACAACGAAGCACAACCTGAAATATCTGTGGATTTTTCTACTTAGGGTATAATCACATTCCACTACTTAGAACCTGCTGTTCACAGGCATTAATTGCTCTGTCACTTCCATGCTTTAGAACAGCAGCATTTGTTAGTGGCATACATTTTTATGTGTTTACCACATCTCGTTTATTTTCAGCAAGAACTGTCTTCATGGAAGTTGGTAATAGATGAGGTTTTCAATCATGTGGTTTAATAGGCCTCTGTGGATATAGAATACCCATTTACGTGACTAAATATTTAAATTAATACCATAATTATTTCCTTTGATTTTCTGGATAAGTGTTCTAAAATCTAGGTATTTTTAAAAGAAATATTGTACATTGTTTCCTTGATGACAACATAATTATAAGACTTTAAATGCTCATATACCATGGCCATCTTAAATGAGGTGGATGTACTAGGGTTTGCATGAAAAACTTTTGGGACAGCATTGATGTTTGAATCTTGGATGGGATTTGATTGGGATTGTGGCAGGCTTTCATGGTTTGAGAAGAAAAACAAAAGGCCATACTAATACTTTTATCTTCTACATTGTTGTATTCGTTTATTCATACACACATACAAACACACAGATAAACACATATGTTGTATGAAGACTGCAAGAAAATATTTTAATAGGAATTCCATAAAATATTTAGTCTACTGAGATCTGATTAGAATTTATAGAAATATCTAGTTGCTTCCACCCCTGGACAAGTCATTATCAATGGTGAAGATATGGCCATTTGCTTTTAGAATGCCCCAGAAAGACCTACGTGTTAAAGAAAAATGACTTTCTATTTCCTCCCAGACTGTGGAGAATACCTGAATAGTTCTTCTGGAAATTAAATTCTTTAGAGTGAAACACATGAGAACTAGATTCTCATCTACTTTCTTCTTTTATCTTCTAATCATTCTAGGTCAAAACATTTCTCTTTGACATACTCCCGACCTTGACATTGTCTTGTCACAGGCCCCAAAATCAATAAAACCAACTGAACATACACTGAAACCTTCAAAGTTCTAAATCTGAGTAAGCCTTCCTGCTTAATAAATGATCAATAACACTTATTGTGGTAGGTTATAAAGCTAACACAGAAGTTTAGTCTTTCTAACACTGAAGAGTACATTAGAATATGCTTCATTATAAAATATCTAACTCTATGTTGTATTTTGTGTTTTTGTTTCTGTTGATCCCAGGGCTTAAACTCAGGGCCTGGATGGTGCTTTTATGTTGAAGGCCAGTGCTCTACATACCATTTGACCTAGAAATCCATTTCCCTTGGTGGTTAATTGGAATTAATTATCGAATGATCGTTCCTACTCCAGGCTGTCTTCACACTGTAATCTTCAGATCTCAATCTCTTACCTAGCTAAGATTACATCCTTGAACAACTCTTACCTAACAATGTTTCATATTTTGTAGAATTCCAATTCTCATTGTATATTTTGTAGAATTCTAATTCTCAGCATTGTATAGATGCTCCTACTACAACATAAAAATTAAGACATACTAAAGATATTTGCAAATTATATAATGGAGGTCTGCTCATTTTGTGACAATATCTGTGCTCATTCTCATCATTCCTTTATTTACTACACCATCAGCCTTCTAAAATCAGCTTCATTTCCTGGAGAAGATTACCAATCAGTCCAGCCAATATCCACCCAGAGGGTTTTAAAACAAGCTTTAAGGAAGGAAGATAACATGAAGTGGTGACTACAGAATTTCTATGGAGAACTAGAAGGTTATCAAATTATATCTAACATCTTTCACATTTCTACCTTCCTTCTCATAATTAGGAAAGCATTGACTAACACTATAAATGTATTGCATTTAGAACTTAAGGATCAATTTTTTTCCAACCTGAAGCCTTCTTTTCCATGATTTTTGAAATAAACTTTTGGGAGATTTTTTTTTATTGTGATCCGATTCCATCCAAAACAAAGCCATGTATATCAAGAAAGCCAATGTTTTCAGCTCAAGAGTACTAAACTTAAGAGGGAGAAAATTAAGGTTAACTATATATGTTAAGCACAAATATAGGCAATATCAAGACATTTTGAAATTGTATAGCTTAGTGGATAAAGTGGCTCAAACCTGTAATGTTATCTACTTGGGCATCAACAATTAGAGAATTCCAGTTCCAGGGAAGCCTAGACAAAAAAAGAAGTTTCAGAAACTAACCATTTGCTGGGTGCAATGTTTTATGCTTGTTTTAGTAGGACTGCAGTCCAATCCGGCCCAGGCATAGTGATACTACCTCAAAATAAGCAATCCATCTACAATCTGCAGGTATGGCATTAATGGAGATGCTATTTCACAAGTATAGTGTTTTAGGTTCAATCCTCCAATACCACTAGGAATTTAAGTGTGTGCCACCAGACAGGGGAATAGAATTTCAACATGTGTATCTGGAAGGAGTTACATCATCCAATACATTTGAAATTTTTTCTTTAACTTAGTGTGATATATCATTTGGATATTATTTCATAGAAGATAATAACTTAAGGACAAGCTTATAACATGTGAATTATGTGAATGAATAATTATACTGATGGCAAAGTGAAGTAAGATTGTTTAGTGGCTCTTGAATCACATCACAGGTAACCATGTAAGCATGGTAAAGCCTTTCGAAGGCCCTTATGAAGTATTTGAACAATCTCTGATGAGTTAATTGCTTTCAGAAATATTCGTTTGAGCCAACAAATACAGATCTTTGATTTTAATTACGGTCTGCTAGTAGACTCTCACAGACGAAAAAATCAGAGGATGTTAATTTCTCTGATAAAATACAAAATAAAAATTTTATAATTAATATAACATGAAGACTGTAATATTAAATGAATATCAATAATAATAAATTAATAAATATTAATAGCACTCTTATTACTAGTATTCATATTCTATAATATATTGACATCCTTTGGTTACCTCAAATTTTTGAATATTTATAACTAAATGTAAATTGTTTGCAAATAGTTATTTGATGATGTTAAAAATGAGAAAAAGATTTGTATACATATTTTCTAAAGATGCAAACAGGTTCACCTGTTTTTTTCTGATCCTTCTTTTGTTGGTTTCATTCATGCATGCGGAACAGGCAGAGAAAGGAAAATTGCAAACTTGCATTTACTAGGGTTAATTACATGAAGTTTATTTTGGGCTAAATAGCAGATTTTATAAATTAAATTGTTTTTGTCCCTTCCTTCCTCCCTTCCTTCCTTTGTTCCTTCATTCCTTCCTTTTTTCCTTCCTTCCTTCTTTCTTCTTTCCTTCCTCGTTCCCTCCATCCGTACCTATCTCTCTTTCTCTCTTTTCTTTCTTTCTCTTGTTTCTTTCTCTTTTTCTTTCTTTCATTTTCTTCTATTCTTCCTTTCTTTTTTTACTCAGAATATTTCTTATTTTTGGGGGGAGGTCCGGTCGTGGGGCCTGAACTCTGGGCCTGGGCGCTGTCCCTCAGCTCTTCAGCTCAAGGCTAGTGCTCTACCACTTGAGCCACAGCGCCACTTCCGGCTTTTTCTTTTTGCTTATGTGGTGCTGAGGAATTGAACCCAGGGCCTCAGGCATGCAAGGCAAGCACTCTACCACTGAGCCACCTTCCCAGCCGCCCCTCAGAATATTTCTTATGGCTACAGCAATAATACCAACTATTGTACAACAAGATGTTATGAGTAATTATAAATATACTTGATTAATTTTAATTTTAATAACCTATGTTTAATCTAAGAAAAATTTTACTAAAAGCAACCCACCAAAGTTGCAGGATATGTAAAAAATACTACTGTTCATGATATTGTTTATTTCTTGAAAATAAAATAAGAATTTAGACATAATATTGTGTGTGTGAGTGTGTGTGTGTTGTTCTTGTGATTTGAACTCAAGACCTATCCCTGGGTTGGGAAGGTGGCTCAGTGCTAGAATGCATGCCTTCCACACATGAGGCCCTGGGTACGATTCCTCAGCACCACATAAGCAGAAAAATTCGGAAGTGGCTCACGTGGTAGAGTGCTAGCCTTGAGATGAAAAGCTGAGGGACAGCACCCAGGACCAGATTTCAGGCCCCACAACCGACAAAAAAAACCAAGACCTATCCCTTAGTTGTTTTTTCCCCCCTCAAGGATATTGCTCTAATATTTGAGTCACAACTCCACTTCTGGCTTTGTGTGTGTGTTGTGATGAGTGTTTATGATTAATTGAGATGCGTCTCACAAACTTTCTTCCCAAGGCTGGCTTTTAAAAAATTATTTTTAATTAAATAATTATTCTTATTGTGAAAATACCGTACAGAGTGGTTACAATTACCTGGGCAAGGTAATGAGTACGTTTCTTATCAAGCATTGTTGCCTTCTCCTTTGTTTCCTCTTCCAACCCATCCCTTTTCACACCGCCCCCCATCCCCCCAGGGCTAAAGTTTGTAAAGTTTGTTTTTTGACATAACGATTTTTACATCTCATCGTTGCAATGGGTCGACCTGTATCCCTATTTAAACGGTTTATTTTTGCTCTTCCCCTCCACAAATTATACCATCATCAAATACAGTGAAAGCAGGGGATATACCGTGGGGGTGGGACATGTCTGAAACAAGCAGAAAAGGTCAGATATGTTGATGTTAGGTGAAATGAACCTCAAGATAAGTATTCAAATGTTTTTTTTTTCTTTCTTGTGATTGTTTCTAACATATTTATAAGATATTTTCTTTGTTGCCAAGTCTGACTTTGAACCCCAGCTTCCTGAGTAGTGAGGATTACAAGCTTGAGATATTCATATTCAGCACACATATAATACATTTAACAATAAAATAAATTTCTTATTCTTTGAATTCTAGAGGCTCAATTTAAGAAATTAACATTTAGATATTTATTTAGTTATTAAACCTGAACCTGCAGTGTGAAAAAAAGTTTTCATTTTTATGAAAAAATATATACTCGAAGATTTAAATGACAGAATCTTTGCACAAATTGAAGTACTCTAAATTCAAAAGCAACAACGGGATCGTTAAACAAATTTCTCATGTAAACTAAAAGCAATAGGCTCTGTCAGGGTGAATTAAGCAATTTTTCATTAAGGATTATCTACTGTGGTCACATGATTTTCTCTTCTTTTAAACTTAATCTTTTTGAAATAAAATATAGATCCATACTTTTTTGAATATATAAAAATCTTAGTTACTGCTCATGTGTTTCTGAGGTTTGATTACCAAAACACTTCAGCAAAACACTGAATTTCGTGTATTTTATGTTAACAGTGATTTTTAGACATTGAATCAATCTCAATATGAGATAAAGCAAGATATTCCATGACTTATCCGTTTATCCTATAGACTTGAATATAACTTATTTTTGAATGTTAGGAAATTCATATTATACCTACTCTATAAAATAATTAAGAAATTAATGATTGTAATAGTATTTATTTTTCCTTCAAGTAGAAAGAACTTCATTAGATGACAAAATCTTGAATGAAAATGTCATAAAATTATGAAAAATTCAAGTCATTATGAGTTAGATGAAGTAGTCACTTTTTAGGTCATAAAATGAAATATCTTGAAGCTTCCTTATCTGTTAAATGTATTTGCACTCAAAATATCGCTCCAGCAATTTTATAACCAAAACACCTCCATGCCAAATAGCTTCTCTGATTAATTCAAGTAAATATTTAGGAACAGAAGTTATCACAATGTATAGGAATATCTACCCACCACTCTAGAAATTAAATCTGAAATCTTAAAGGATTGAGATTAATAACTAACTTTCACTATGTTTCCATAAAGAGGTGAACCCTTTCAAGTCAGCATAGTTGTAGAGATTTGGTCACCGAGAACTTGTAGTCAAAAAGTATGTTAAGGTCAAGTCCTTTCCTCCTCTTCCTTCTTTTTCTTCTCTGTCTCCTTTTCCTTCTCCTTTTCCTTCTCCCTCTCCCTCTTTCCATCCTTTAGTTTCTCCCTCTCCCACTTCTATGTCACTTCTTTTTTTTTGGGGGGGGGGTCCGGTCATGGGGCCTGAACTCTGGGCCTGGGCGCTGTCCCTCAGCTCTTCAGCTCAAGGCTAGCGCTCTACCACTTGAGCCACAGCACCACTTCCGGCTTTTTTCTTTTTGCTTATGTGGTGCTGAGGAATCGAACCCAGGGCCTCGAGCATGCAAGGCAAGCGCTCTACCACTGAGCCACCTTCCCAGGCCCCTGTCACTTCTTTTTTACTTCCTGGATTCCATGAATACTCATACTCCATCACGTGTTCCTGACATGGGGTACTGTGCCACCACCAACCCAAAACAATTAAGAAACATAAACTGAAATGTATAAAATCAGAAGCCAAGATTAATCTTTCCCCCTTTTAAGTGAATTTTATAAAGTATTTTGTCATGTTAATAGGAGACTATCACAGCATGCTCTCATTTATTATAAGTGATAAGATTTACTAGAAAAAAAATTTGACCAACATCTCCCTAATGAAATGATTGATTAAATTAATATTATATTAGGAAAAATCTACTTTAAAATATCAGATATACTTCAATAAGTGGCAAAAAAAATCACATTTACACTTTGCTATGACAAAACAGCAGAATTCAATCTGTTCCTCAAGGAAATTGACCTATAATTGGCAGTATTGTCAATTTCATAAATGTTAGAAGACTATAGAAAAAATTTCAACTCAAACTGCATGATATAAAATTTACTTTGTCCCCTGTATACTATTTCTAGTTCCCAAAATGACTTGTATTTTATCACATTTTTAATTAACTTTAAGTAGTCTTATGGGAGTTATTGCTGTTTGACAAAGCAGTTTATGAATAGTGTTTAGTGAGGTTTTTTTTTGTTTGTTTGTTTACTTTTTTGTCTTCGGAGGTTTGAACGCTGGGCTGGGAGCTGTCCCTGAACTTCTTTGGATGAATGCTAGAACTCTATCACTTGAGACATAGCAGCACTTTCAGATGTTTCTGAGATTTAATTGGTGATAATAATCTCACAGTCTTTCCTGCCTGGGCCGTAATCAAACCTCAATCCTCAGCCTCCTGATTACCTAGAATTACAGGCGTGAGCCACTAGTGCCCGGCTTAATACAAAGGAACTTTTTTTGGCTAGTCTCAGGGCTTGAACTCAGGGCCTTGTCAATGTCCTTAAGCTTCTTTTCCTCACGCTAGTACTCTGATTTGTGTCATAGTGCCAATTCCAGCTTTTTTGTTTATGTAGTACTGAGGAATCAAACACCGGGCTTCACACATTCAAGGCAAGCAGTTTATCATTAAGACAAATTCCATGGTCAATACAACGCATATTGATCATCATTATCACTCATCCTTCTCAATCCTATCTCATCCCTCAATTTACATAATTTTGTAGAATATTCACTGACTCGCAATGTCATGTATGGTCACTAAGAGAATATATCACAGATCACATTTTATTGATAATCATATTCATCAATGCACTAAAGTTATGCATTATATAATTCTGTGATTTTAAATTGTAAATTTTTACACAGATTCACCGACTACTATTCTAAAATTTTTCCTAAGGATAATGCAAATGCAATCTGTGATCCTTCAATAAAGTACAATGATTCTTAGAATGTTAAATATTTGGAGTAAGAACATCACTTTCAATTCTAGAACATTTTATCATCACTATCCTCTCAAAATACTCCAATATTTATTAGTAAACACTTCCTGTCATTATTTCAACCTACCCTCCCTTTAGCAGATATTATTTCATATTCTACCTCTACAGATGTGCCAATTTTAAAAAGCTCATATAATTAGAAAATGCAGTCTATTTTATCTATTTCTCCCATGTAATGTTACTATTTCCAAAGTAAGTCCATCTAAATTTTTCTCATAGATAGAGCATATTGTTTTGTATGCATGTATATAATGGTATTATATCCTCAATGGGCATTTAAATATTTTATTATATGTTATTGTAAAAGGTTTTGCTATGTATATTCTTGTACATGTGTCTCATTGGACATATGTTGAAATATATTTTGTATATAAAATTATGATTGAAAATGCTATATCATAGAGGCAACTCTACGTGTAATATCTTAAAGTTTGCCAGTATGTTTAACAAACTGAAAATATCATTTTAAATGCCAAGCACCAATGTATAAGGATTCCAATTTGCACATAATGGTTGTGCAAAGGTATCTTATTGTTTCTATTTCCACTAATCTCTATATGTATGCAATGTCGTGGTATGTTATGATACTTCCATATATTCCTTGGTTGTTGTTATATTACTATAGAGATATGTATTTGGATTTTTGATAAATTATTCAGGATGGTTAAAGTTTTTCAATGGCATTAATATGCTCTTAATATATTTCTGATTCGTCTCTTTAAATAAATGTATATGTATACACTATGTCTGTATATATACAAATACCTATATATATGTAAACATATTTAAGAATATAAAGATGTGTACATACATGTATATAAACATATTTGTATATTATTATTTTCATTTGTCTGTAAGTTATCATTTTACTTTATTTATCAAACATGTCCTTTATTGATTTTATTTTATTGTTACAATGTTGCACAGAGAAGACGGGCGCCGGTGGCTCATGCCTGTAATCCTAACTACTCAGGAGGCTGAGAACTAAGGATGGTGGTTCAAAGCCAGCCTGTGCAGTAAATGTCCATGAGACTCTTATCTCCAATAAACCACCAGAAAATGAGAAGTGGCACTATGGCTTAAGTGGTAGAGATTTAGCCTTGAGCTGAATAGCTGAGGGAGACTTCAGGCCCACGACTACCACCACCACCAACAATAAAAAGTATACTTTCTCAAAAAGCAATAGTATTAAGCAGTCTTAAAGATGGGCTCAAGTCTAACATTTTAGTATTATCTTAGATAACAGCAGCCTTCTAGTTCAATGAGCCATGAGCCTTCAAACTGTTGACCGAATTTCTTAATTTAGACAATCACTATAAGTATGTATTTTCTCAACCCTCTTTCTTTCATTTCACCACAGAATCTCAATTTTTCCTTTATGTCATACTTGAATACCAATGTCTTTGGAAGATATTTATTAATTGGTGTATATTAATTGTGCAAAAAATCTTATTGAAATATTTTACACTCTCACATATTAATGAAGGGGTTGATTAACCTGTTTCTGTCTTTCTCCATTCCCATTGCCCTTTATTTTTCAACTGTTTTTTGTGAATTTCTTTGTGCTATCTTCACACATTGTCAAAATGTATTAAATTGAAAATTATAAAATGCTGAATATAAAAGCAAAAATTTAAATAAATTGAGACTTATCTTTTTTGTGGGTTGGAGGATACAATTCAGCAAAGATATAAATTGTCTCCTCCCCTTTTTTTGTTCATTCATGAGGCTTGAAATCTGGTCCTGGGCACTGTCCCTCTGTTCTTCAGTTCAAAGTGAATAATCTACTCATTGAGCAACTGTGCCACTTCTGGTTTTCTGGTGATTATTTATACATGAGAGTCTTATGGACATTCCCGTTCCAGCTGACTCTGAACTGAAATCCTCAGATCTCAGCCTCCTAGACAGCTAGAATTACAAGTATGAGCCAACAGCTCTCAGCTTCACAGTTTTATTTAAGTTTATGACAATTTCTAAAAACACCTGACCAGCACTCTGAGTCATTGAAAAAGAATAATAAACTGGAATATATTGCTCTTTCTAATATTAAAGCTGTTAGTGTAAATTTGTTATATTTGTAGAGGAAATAATACACAGCTTAATAGGTCTGTAGGGCACCAGATTAGATCCACATAAATATTATCAAGGAATATTTAATAAGGGGTAAAACCAAACATTTGTGGAATGACATTCTCTTTAATAAGGGGGATAGATTAGACAGTATTTGGGAGAATTAAAAAGTGAACATTTAGTTAAACATAACAATTTATTCAAGCAGGATTTATTTATTTATTAACTTCAAACAGGATTAAAACGTGGTATATAAAACAAAAAGAGTTTTTTTAAATGTAAAGCAAAGGAAGATTTCTTGGCAATTTTGGAGATGAAATATTCTAAAATTTGGCATTAAAATTGTAAGAAAGGAAAATGATACAGTTCAACTCCATAAAAGTGTAAAACAATTTAGTCTGTGAAAGCTCATATACAAATAGTGAATAGTGGGAGCAGGTGGTTCATGTATCTCATCCTAGCTACTTCAGAGGCTGTGATTTGAGTATTGCAGTTTGAAGCCAGCCCACAAAATAAAGTTCCTGAGAATCTTATCTCTGATTGATCAGCCAAAAATGTCAGATGTGAGGCATGACTGAAATGGTAAATTAATAACAAATTGTAACAAATCTCAGGGACGCTGAGTTCAAGCCTCAAGACGATACATACATGTACAAAAGTAATAATAGTAATACTATGATGATGATGATGAAGGGTACCCATAGTCAAGGATAAAATATTTGCAACTCCTACACCTGAAGAATGCCTCAAATCTAGACTCTACAGATAACTCTTAAAAACCTAATGTTAAAAAGAACATAAATTAGAAACAAGCAAAATACATCTTGTGAAACATATGCACAAGAAAATCATCATCAGTCCTCAAGTAAATGCATATTGAAACTAAAATGACATCATAAAACATGTACGAGTATTACTTCACATAATACAATAATGACCATTATAAATGGTGTCAGGAAACACAGAAACTGGATGTTCGCAAGAATGTCAAATGGGAAAGCCACTTCTGAAAATATTTTGACAGGTCCCTAGAATAGAAAATATGCAACCACCCACAGAATAGTACAGGAATTGAGCTCTTTAGGCTTTGTCTCATAAAAATAAAATGTAACATTCACCCAAAGGCCAAAACACAGAGGATTATAGAAGCATTATTTCCTCTAGTCTAAGAAATGGAAATCAATTCAGGCTTTCTTCAGGTGAATGGGAAACGAATTGTGCTACATTCTCTAATAACAGAACCAAAAGGCAATTAGAGTGAACACAATACCATATTAAGACATACAATAACTGGGAATAATCTACCATAGATTTGAAGGCAATCTTAAAAACTTAATTATTGCATGATGTAGAAGTTAGAGAAAAAATGTGTTGGTTGGCAGGATGAAACAGGTTTGGGATGGGTAAAAGAGAAGTAGTGGGTTTAAGTATAAAAGGGAAACATGATACAGACTTATTTTTGGTAAAGTAATGTACCTGTAAATATTGTATATTCATATAGAGTTGATAAAATTATATTGGAATTAATATATGCACAAAGTAATTAAAGTAACTAAAGTTTGCATAAGGTACTTGTTAAATATTGTCCTACTTCTGATGAATACTAGTAATATTTAAATAAGTTGGAAAAAGTTTTCAAGTGGTTTATCTGTGTTTTTACATCTTAAAGATCCATACTAACCTCAATAGAATTTAATGATATCTAGAGAACAGAAGGCAATATTGAATGTTTGCATTGAAAACTAGTTTGAGTTCAAGCTTGAGATGCAGTATACCTTGCTAATTAGAAGATTTGGAAGACTGATATCAGGGGAAATTTTGACAAAAAAAATCGTGAGTAACTACAAAAATAAAGAAAGGTAGATATAGTGTAATTTTCCTGATATTTTGTTTGTGGAAGCCATAGGTAAGAGATCATTGCTCAAGGGAGGCTTGGCCTGAAAAATAATCTAAAATGGTTAGAGCCTTAGTAACTTCAAGCACCATATTGCCAAAGAAAAAAAGAAGAAAACAAAAAAGTTTTATGTCATTGGATACAAGAATTGAAAGTATTTTTTTTTTTACTGTTTTAGTATTCAGGCCTCTCTATTATAAAAACATTTATTTCAAGTAATTATTGTATTACCACTATTTATTAACTTATTATTTGACCTTCTTGGAGATTGAATCCATGGCTTTTTATATATTAGTCTAGTTCTACAATTGAGCTGTACCCCAGCTCTCTTGTACAGTTTTGTAAATTGTCTATGAATTCTTCAATAGTTAGCTATTCTACTTTCCATCTTATCTTTTCTCTCCCACATTTTCCCCTATGTATTTTAGTTTATGTGTTGAAAACTTTCCTCAATTTTATCTTCTAAACTTAGAATTTTGCTTTTGAGTTTATAGATAAGGTGGTTATTTTTATGACATCTTTAAAAATTATATACAGATATATGTATTTCATATATATGATTGATTCTTAGAGTTCATTGCAATAAGCAGCATTTATCTGGTCAGATACATATAGCTATTGAGCCATTGTGATCCTATCCTAAGAATAGCTTTCCTTGTTCTTGCCATGTGAATGCTTAGAGTGCTGTTAATTATATCCAAGTGTAATTATTTGTCTTTTACAATCTATTGGATTACTTTGTAGATTTATAGACATATCTTCTTATTAGAAATGAGGAAAACTATGCAGCATATATTTAATTGGATCTAGCTTATTTCACTTAATACCATTTTTCCCCAGTCTTTCCATTTCTTCAGGCATGGAATAATGCCATTCTTTCCAGTGGAAGCACAGAATTACATCAATATAACAGAATTGAAGACCCAGAAATGAATCCACTCCTATAGGCACATAATATTTGATAATGGAGCCAGGAACACAGGATGGAAGAAAAACAGCCTTCAAAAAATTGTGCTGGTATAATTGGCTGTACACAGAAAACTGAAATTAGATCCTTATATATCTCCCTGCACCAGAATTGATTCCAAATGGATCAAAGACCTCAATGTAAGTCCAGATGCCTTAGGAATCTTACAATTAGGGGAAACATGAGGGCTCCTTGGCACAGGTTAAAACTTCCAAAGTAAGTCTGGAAAACATTTGTCAGACTCAAAAGCCATGAGAAAAAGAGATAGTGTAACACAGATTTCTTAGGTAGCAAACTTACAGACGAGAGCCTCAGCCAATGCTAAACCCTTCCTCCCTTTTCTAACTAGGTTATTTATAGTGGGTTTACATGACTATAAGGGTTTTCTGGTAGGGATTAGTAAGAAAACAACTAATGCTAAGACAGAGATAGTATGTGAAATGTGTTGTAGCTGGAGAAAAGGAGGGATTAAGGCTGGGGTTCTAGTTCAAAGCCTTGGCTTGGTGCCAGCTAAGTAAGGTATAGCTGCACCAGGGAAGGTTGGTAAAACAGGAGTGGTTATAAACAAAATCACTGGTCTGAAGCCTCAAAATAAGGACCCTAGTCTGTGTGGACCAAACAGTCTCTAACATGAGGTTTTTATCTCAGTTAACCAGCACGATTTTAGATTTTTGCAGAGTGGGATGTGCATAGTCACAGGCAATGTCTCCTATGTCAGGTAATCCAATCTACTCTATCACATGTTACCCAATAGCCAGGTTTCATACAAATGACTACAATGTGATTGTACAAATGTGATTGCGACTTTTCCCTCTCACGAATCAAAACTATCAAATGATTTCTGTCTTCCAGGTGTTTACATATTTCTCATGATCTTTTCTACCATTTTGTCTTCATTATTGATATTCATAGTACTTTTTGTTGTTGCCTTGTGTGTATATGCCATTTTTAGGGCTTGAACTCCATGTTTAATGGTCTCTCGTAATTTTTACTCATGGTGGATGACACTCTATCCTTGAGCCGCATCCTCACCTTCTGCTTCTTGCTTGATAATTGGAGATATTTTTTCACATTTTTGTCTGTTTGGACTGACATTGAACTAAAATTATCAGGTCTCAGCCTCCTGAGTTCTAGGATTGTACACATGAATGGCTAACACCAGTCTTTGCTTTACTATTATTTTAATTATGTGATAAAAGAAAGTAGAAGTATATTTGTGTTAAGGGTGCAATTTTAAAATAAAAGTTTGAATCAACTTGATATAATATAACTTATCACTTTTAACAGTTAAATCAATGAATATTACATATTCCCACAGAAATTTAATTGAAAACAAAAGGCATAACTGTTTTCTTAAAGCAATTAATGGAACCATGAATTACTTTCACTTTACAATTCATGTTTTATATAACTTTAATTAGCAGACTTCCATGAGTAAAAGTAAATATATTAATTGTATACCACAAGAAGGAAAGTGATTACAGTTAAGGACAGATATATCATTACAGCCAGAAGATACGTTTTTGAGCATTCTCACTAAAAGGAATGTTACATGCAGAAAAAATGGATATGATGTATTTTATCATTACACAACATATATATGAATGGGATTGCTACTCAATAATTTATAAGTAATTATGTAGGTAGGACCCTTGTCGGTTGTATGGCTAGTGAAGATCTTCTCCCAATCCGTATGCTTTCTGTTGATCTTGCCAGCTATGTCGTTTGCCATGCAGAAGCTCTGCAATTACATGCAATTCCATTTGTACAACCTTCTTTGATTTGTTGTGTTTCTGGGTCTCTATTAAGGAAATTTTGGCCTGTGCCAAGGAGACCTAGGATTTCTTCTATTCCATCCTGTAATGTTTTCAGAACGTCTGCTTTGAATCTGAGGTCTTTGATTCATTTGGAGTTGATTCTGGTGCAGGATGATATATAAGGATCTAGCTTTAGTTTTCTACAAGTAGTTAACTAATTTTGCCAGCAGCATTTACTGAAGAGGCTGTCTTCTTCCATTCTATTTTTTAGCTGCCTTACCGAAGATTAGATGGCTATAGGTCTTTAGATTCATTTCTGGGTTTTCAATTCTTTTCCATTGGTCCTGGGATCTCTTCTTGTGCCAGTACCAAGCTGTTTTGATTGCTATGGCTTTCTAGTAGAGTTTGAAATTTGTTATTGATATTTCTCCAGCACTGTTCTTTCAGTTAAGGATCATTTTTGCTATTCGGGGTCTTTTATTATTCCATATGAATTTTTGTACTACCATTCCTATTTCCTTGAAGGATGAGGTTGGACTATTGATAGATATATCACATTGAATTTGTAGATAGCCTTGGGAAGTATTGACATTTTCAGGATTTTGATCTTTCCAATCCAGTAGCATTGGAGTTATTGCCACTTTCTTAGTTCTGTTTTGGTTTCCTTTTTCATGTTTTTAAAGTTTTCATCTTAGAGGTCCTTCACTTTTTGGTTAATTCCTAGGTATTTTATATTTTTGTGAGACTATTCTGAATGGAGTTGCTTTCCTGATTTCAGCTACACTTTTCTCATTGTTGGCATACAGAAAAGCTATTTATTTTTGATGGTTAATTTTATCCCCTGCTACTTTGCCAAAGTTTTGAATCACCTTGAGTAAATTGGGAGTGAAGTCTGTGGGATTCTTTAAATTCAAGATCAAGTCATCTGCAAAGAGGGAGAGTTTTACTTCTTCTTTCCCTATTTTCATCGCCTTTATGTTTACATCTTGTCTTACTGCTGTAGCTAAGCATTCTAATACTACGTTTAAGAGCAGTGGGGAGATTGGATATCCTTATCTCTTTCCTGAGTTTAGAGGAAATTGCTTTAGTTTTTCACCATTGAGTATAATATTGGCTATAGGTTTGACATATACAACCTTTATTGTATTGAGGACGGTTCCATGGATTCATAATTTTTCCAGAACATTCATCATAAAGGCATGTTGGATCTTGTCAAATGCTTTTTCTGCATCGATTGAGATAACCATGTGGTTCTTATCCTTGCTCTTGTTGATGTGATGAATTATGTTAATTGATTTGCATATATTGAACCAGCTTTGCATCCCTGAAATGAATCCTGTTTGATGGTGGTGTATGATTTTTGATTGAATTGGTGAAGTCGATAGGGCAAAATTCTGTTGAGAAGTTTTGCATCAATATTCATCAAAGATATTGGTCTATAGTTCCCTTTATTTAATGAGTCCCTGCCTGGTTTTGGGATGAAGGTAATTATAGCTTCATAGAATGAATTTGGTAGTGAATTTTCTCTTTCAATTTCATTGAAGAGTTAAAGGAGTATTGGTGTAAGTTCTGCTTTGAAAGCCTTGTACAATTCTGCTCTAAAACAATCTGGTCCTGGGCTTTTCTTAGATGGGAGGTTACTTATTGCTGTTTCTATTTCATTGCTTGATATGGGCCTGTTAAGATGGTTTAACTCATCTAGATTTAGTTTCTGCATGTTGATATTTGCTAGGAAGAGGTCCATTTCTTCCAGGTTCTCAAACTTATTAGCATAAAGTTTTGAGAAGTATTCCCTTATAATGTTCTGAATCTTGGTTGTTTCTGTGGTGATGTTTGCATTCTCTTCTCTGAGTTTATTTATTTGGGTGTGCCCTCTTCTTTTTCTGATAAGAATTGCTAAGATTCTGTGAATTTTGTTAATTTTTTCGAAGAACAAACTCTTTGTTTTGTTCATTCTTTTTATGGTTTTTCTATTCTAATTCATTCAATTTTAATTATTTCTTTCTGTCTACTGGGTTGTGGTTTATCTTGCTGCTCTTTTTCAAGGAGGCTCAGCTGTCTCATTAAATTGTTAGATCTCACCTAATTTGTTGATAGAGGAACTCAGAGCTATAAACTTGCCTCAGAGTACTGCCTTTGCTGTGTCCCAGAGGAGCTGGTAGTTTGTGTGATCATCTTTGTTGAATATCATGAACACTTGAATTTCATTTCTAATCTCTTCCATGACCAACTGGTGGTTTAACAGTGTGCTGTTCAGCCTCCATGTGTTACTGGACTTTCTTTGATGGCTTTTGCTGTTGAGTTCTAATATTATTCCATTGTGGTCTGAGAGAATGCAAGGTACAACTTCAATGTTTCTAAATTTGGACAAGTTTGCTTTGTGACCTAAAATGTAGTCTATTTTGGAATATGTTCCATGTGCTGCTGAGAAATACGTGTATTATGATGTTGCTGGGTAAAATATTTGGTAAATGTCTGTTAAATCTAGTTGATCTATACAGTTGTTTAGGTCTGTGGTTTCTCTATTGAGTTTTTGCCAAGTGGATATGGTGTGTTAAAATCCCCAACAATTAATATCTGTGGATTTATATGAGATTTGAGAGAAAATAGTCTTCCCTGGACAAATTTGTGTGCTCCGTTGCTTGGCGAATAGAGATTTAGAATTGCAATATCATCCTGAAGGAGAGATCCCTTAATAAGTATGTAGCGACCTTCTTTATCTTTTCTAACTAATTTTAATTTAAAGTCCATTTCAACTGATATTATTATTGCAAATTTTGCCTGTTTATGGGGGCCATTTTCTTGGTAGATTTTGTTCCAGCCTTTTACTTTCAAAATGGGTTTGTTTTTATGGGAAAGTTGTGACTCCTGAAGGCAGCAGAATGAATGATCTTGGTTTTTAATCCAAATTGAGTCTATGTATTTTAATTGGATATTTAAGCCCTTTAAAGTTAAGAGATAGGACGGAGAGATATTTGGGTATTCCTGCCATTTTATCCACCTTTTTGGGGGCTCGGCAACTGAGTTCTTCCTATCGTTCTTGGATTCTCAGTTTGTGTGCACTTTCTTGGCCTTTGTTGTGGTCTTGTTGGTTTTCTATGTGTAGGACATCTTTAAGTATCTTTTTAGGGCTGTTTTGGTAGAGATATATTGTTTCAATTTGTCTTTGCTATGGAAGGTTTTTATTTGACCTTTGGTTTTGAAGGACGGTTTAGCTGGGTACAGTATTCTTGGTTGATACTTGTTTGTCTTTAGGGCTTGGCATACATCATTCCAGGTGTTTCTTGCTTTAATTGTCTCTGCTGAGAAATCTGAGGTGATTCTAATTGGTTTCCCTTTATAGGTGATTGATCTTTTCTCCTTGACAGCTTTCAGGATCTTTTCCTTGGTCTGAATTGATCCTATGCAGATTATAATGAGACATTGTGATGTCCTGTTGTGGTCTGGTCTATTTGGGGTTCTAAAAGCTTCTTGTATCTGAATAGGCCTATCTTTTTGTATGTTTGGGAAGTTCTCTGCTAGGATCCTGTTAAACAAATTGCCTAGATCATTAACTTCTGTCTCTAGGTTCTCCTCTACACCCATTATCCTCAGATTAGGCCATCCGATGGTGTCTTTCAAGTGTTGAATAGATTTTTCACATTTCTTGGATTTGTCTTGGATGGTTGTATGTTCATTCTCTAAAATATCTAGGCTGTCTTCAGTCCCCGAGATTCGATCTTCTGCATGGTCCAACCTACTGTCAAGACTTTCTACTTTTTTTTTAAACTTATTTTCATTCTAATTGGTCGGCTTTGATGGCTTCAAATTCTTTGTTGGTACTTTGTTCTAGATCTTGTAAGAACTTCCTTATTTCCTTAATTTGGTGTTCTGTGTTTATTCTCAAATCACTTAGTTGATTGGTTATGGTTTCCTTGTACTGCCATTCCTTCTGTTGTGCTCCATTCAGCATTCCCTTTGTAGTCTCCCTGATTTCTTTCCACTATCTGGTTATGGATTCCATGAATGCCTCCATTGATCTTTGTCTATTCTCAGTTCAAGTATTTCACTTTGATTTGCTTCCTCACGTTCATGCAATTTATCTAGTTCTCTTTGAGCGTTCTCTGCCTGCTCACACCATCCATTCCTGACTATGTTCTCTTTGTCTTTTCTCAGCCAGTTCATGCACTTCCTATCTTTTTGACTGATCTCAACCTGCTCATGCAATTCCTTTCTTTCTCTTTGAGTGTTCTCAATCTGCTCATGAAATTCCCGTATCAATCTGAATAGCTTCTTCACGTTCATGAGACTACTGTATTGATCTTTGGTTTGCCTCCTCTCTCTCCCTATCATGCTCACACTGAGACCTGTGCAGCTTTTCACTATTTTCATTTACACTATCTATCTATAGCATTTGTAGAGCTTTTGGGGAACTCTCCTCTGCATTATTCATTATGATTTCTGTCCCCTGATTGTCATTAGTGGGAGTTGAGATCCCCAGACTTGCCATTTTTCTTGTGTTTTTCTGGCTTCTTCTGCCCATTTGGGATGAGAATAACACCAGTTTTTTGGTGGAACACTATTTTAAGGTTAGCATCAACCAAAGCCCATAATTCCACAATCAAAAATCTGCAAATACAATCTAGTTCAAGAGATACAATCTATTCAACATCACACAACCATGTCTTAATGGCCTAAGAACAAGAAAGGAGAATTTGGCAAACAGAAATTATTATGTTTAGGAAGAATGTGGGGTAAAATAGGCTTAGAGGAATGTGGGAAGGTGAGGGAGAGTGGAATTAACCAAGTACTAATCTCAGAGAGAGAAATATATTGGACAGAATGATAGCAGAGAGAGAAAATAGAAAAAAGAAAAAGTAAAAAAGAATAAGAAGAAGAAAGAAGAAAAATAAAAAAGACAAGAAAAAAAGGAAAAACAAAAATTAAAAATTAAACACTGAAACCCTTAAAAACTGCAAGTTTGAAGATGTAATATCCAGAGAAGAATGGGGATTGGATGAGAGGAGGGGAGGGATAGAAAGAAGACATGAAACACTAGAAAAATAAAAATGTTTAAAATATTATGTGGGTATAAGTAGGTAATACTGTTATTAAGGAATTGAAGTCTAAGAGGTTTTGAATTGAATAATAAATTTCTGGTTTAAGTGTGTACACATTGGGGGATAAGATCTAATAATCGACGATGGGTATATCTGAGGATGAGCAGAACAGCAATTAAGTCATGCAGAAAAGGACAAAAGAGAAGAAGTGAAAAGAATGAGAAAAGAAAGAAAGAGAAAAAAGGATCAATTGGTTAGTAGAGATAATAAAAAAGCACACATAGATATATACCTAAAATAAAAGTTATATGAGGAAGAAAAGAAAAAATAATAGAAAACAAAAATTTAAAAAAAGAATTAAAAGTTAAATATAAAAAAATTAAAAATAAGGTACAAAAAAAGAAAGTTCTTTGATTTTTATTTTTTTGGGGGGGAATGGGAAGATTCTGTATCTCCCTTGTGTCCATAAACAGTCTCGTGGTGGAGAGTCTGATCTTCTTGTGGTGTTTGGTTTTCCTGTGGCTTGATTGGTTACTTAAGTCAGTTTGTTTGTGCAAGCAGAATAATGTTCTGCTTTACCTAGGATTTTTTGATCCTCCTGCCAGCCTACTTCAGTGGGAGGGAGATCTGTTTTGAGGTTCACAAAAGAGGGAGTTGGCTGTTTCCTCTAGTTTGGAGATGCTGTGATGAGGCTAGGTTCTGGGTTGAGTTGAGGCCTTTCAGCAAACAGTAGCTTTTCCCTGAGGGGCTAGCTTCTGAGACACTCACAAAGGCCAGCCTGGAGCCATTCTCAGGGTTTATGTTTACTGAATTTCTGTTGATTGTCTAGGCTGCTGTAGGGACTGGCAGTCTCTGGCTCAGTTTACCCAGTGAAGAAAACCACTCCTGGGGGCGTATTTTGCTCTGCCTTTGCTGGGTGAGTTTTCCCTGTTGAACCCTGTTGAGTTGAGCCTGACAGGTCTGGGCAGATTCCTGTGACATACTAAATGACCCTTTTGTTATCTTCCAAAGCCTGAGTTGGAGATAGCAGCTCAGCCGGGCATTTGTCAATATCAAAAACTGGAGATCTCTGGTAGATGGGGGTGGATGGGTGGCCTTCCCTCCTCTCTTCCCTGACAAGGAGTGAGGATGTCAGGCTTCTACTCATGCTGCCGGAGTGTTGGTTCCTGGGTCATCTCTGGTCTGCGATCTGCAGGATGAAGATATCTGCTCCTTGTCAGTTCTTGCTGGTGTTGAGTAGAATGCGTCGGCCTGCTATGTCTGGCGCCTTTGTCCCGGAGTCTCTGTGTTGCAGGTATGGCAGCTATGGCCGCCTCTGCCGCCGCCACCACTTCAGCCATGGCTGCAGGCAAGTGCTCAGATCTGTCTCCTTGCCTGGATTTTCCTTCTCTGGCCAAACTCTCTGTACTGAGATGCCACAATTGGTGTATTTCTCTAGCCTAGGACTGTCCACTGGAACACTAAAACTGCTTTCTATGCGAGAGCTTGTCCTCTGCAATTTTCCTGCCACGCTGTTTTAGGAATCTTCCTTGGCTTTCTAACGTTAACCCTTCTACCCTAAAATTGATATGCCCTCCAACCTTGTCAGAGGTTTCATCTCATTGGAGCAGAAAAGTATAAGCCATAATCATTGTTTGGAACAACTGTAACATTTTACATATATTTCACTTAATTTAAGAACCAAAACATTGAAGTCATATTAATAGCAAATGTCTTCTGAGCTTATCAGTCTCTTAATAGATGGTAATCTTTAATGATACATCTATGTTTTTCTTCCTAACATCTTATATCTTAGGAAAATCTTTTTGGGTAACCCTGTGTTTCCTGATTAAAAGACTGGAACAAAGGCAATAATGAAAATACCTAAGGAAAATACTTCAAAACAATTAAAAAAGAAATCACAGTCACTCCTGTTTTCACCAGTTCGAACAAGAATATACCTTAATGTATCACGTTTTTGTTGCATTCAAATAGCAATAATTAAAAAAATTAAAAGAGCAATAATTAAACCTTAGCAGTGAAGAAGGGAACAGAAAACTTTATTTGAAGACACCTTGACTTTGAAGAATTCAATATAAGTATAATGGATTTATCTTGTTTTTCTATGTAGTTGCCAAAATAATAGCTAACAACACCCAAAGGCAGGAAAACACCTAAGCCAAAGCAGTAAACTTTTGGCTATAAAACAATTGTGAGCGTCTTACATTTTCAAAGTCAGGCTTGCAAAGAGGAAAGTGTATTTGCTTTGGTATGAACAATAAAAAATATGAAAATCTTGTATTAATGTTTTACTTATCTTGACTAGGACTTCTCAGGTTGGAGAAGAGAAAAAGTATGAAAAAGTTCAAGATTGACTGTTCCCCAAGATCATTCTTATTTATCAGCTATAGTGATGGAAGTAACGTGGGTTACTCTTAGTATCATGTTTGTTTACATTTTGAAGCACTATTTTTTCTGGGTTATAAACTGCAAACCCTTGAGTACTAATAAAGGGTCATTTCCTACGAGAGGATTGTTGTTGGGTAAACAAACAAAATATCAAAAACTTAGCAGAGAGGAAACTATTTTCTAGCTATACCACAATTTGTAGGTGTAGATTTTGTTTTTCATTGTTCCAGGGGACCCACTTTTGTTATCTTCTTTTTCAACATCTAGTGCTCCTATAATATCATACACCATCCTGGGATGACTATATCTTTACTGGATTCTCTAATTTCTGTTGGAAAGTTAGGAAGGATAGAAAATTGAGTTTCTGTTTCCATTTTACCTTAATTTTTATTGCTTTAGAAAATGTAACTCAAAATGATATAAATTATCTTTATAATATAAGGAGACAGATTCGATTTCCATAATCTTACCCTAGCCTTGTACATAGCTTTGGAACTTAGTGTTCCCTAAATGTGAAAATAAAGATAGGGAGCTTTTTATTTAAATATTATTTACAATTTCGAGTCTTCCTTTATGTAAGGCCCTTAGTGGTATGTACATATCACACATGTGCACAAAGCCAGTAGCAAAATTTTCTTATTCTCAGAAACTAGGAAATGTAGTAATGTGGTGTCCCTGTAGTTGCATCAGGAAAATGTTGTAGTTGAATTAGTTTACTAAACCAAATCTGCTGTAAAAAATTTCTACAAGTTAATTGGCTTGAATAATCCATATTTATCATTTTACAGTTCTAAAGGACAGAAATCCAAAAGAAGTCTCACTAGATTAAATTTGAGCCAACTACAAAGTTAAAATATTTTTCAAATGATTTAGTGGAAAGGGCATTTACTTCCTGTTCTACTTTTCAGAAATTCAGAATCTGGGTTGTCGTCTTTTCCTTTATCTTCTATCTTTACATCTTTCTGATGGTACTTAGCTAATCATTTCCCTTTTCAACTACAGCTGGGATTTTTAAGTACCCATTTGTGTTACTTTCCCCATCTGATAATTATTCAAATTTGGGTTCCTTGGGTAATGAAAGGTGATTATTTTACATATATCTATATATATCTATCTCTATATATATATGTATAAAGAAAAATCTACATTTGATGGATTAGGTATGTGGAGAAAACAGATATATTGGGAAGGTTTTGGTTTTAGAATGAGTGTAGTATTCTTTCTACTATAAGCTGTTTTCCTTTCATTAATTTTGAACAACCTGTTTTCTCAATGAAATATAACTAGAAAAAATTTAGTCCCTGAAAGCAATTAATCCTGATTAAAATATTGTCAAGTACTAGAAATACTAAATGCCAGAGAGCAGCTCCTGAAGCAGTTCTGGCACTATCACTTTTTATACATTCTGCTTACAATCTTCACTTTTCAAGACCATTTGATTATTATTATTTTGGAATTATGGTAAATATTTATTTGACTGCTATTTTTAAAGAATGCACCACCCAATACTGGTTCTCTTTTTCTCACTTTTTTCGGTCTAATCTATTTCTGAAAGAAACACAGCTATTTGAATCACATGAACTGCTTATTGAAATTGAATTGGAGTGGAGAGGAAAAGAAGAATAAAGATGTCTCTGTGGATATGTCACATTAAAAAAGTATCTAAAAGCTAATTTAATGCCTCCCAAAAGCAAACAACAAATTACTATTTATTTTAAAATTATTTTTAAAAATTTTAAAAAATATCATTTATTTAAAAAACTATATGTTAAAAAATTAGTCAAGGCAAATGGTTTATTAGATATTTTAGAGTCATGTTCAGATTCTATGATGGAAGCCAGAAAGGGAAAATAAAATCATGTTTTTATTCTTCCTCTTGCCACTCTGATATACTTCATATATTTCTGAAAGAATGAAATTCTGCCTTTGCTTGATATCCACAATGTATCATTCTTCCTTTATAAATAGGAGAATTTGGTGAAAGGATGAGAATTCACAGTAGAAAAAGTAGAAGAGGAAAAGAGAAGGAGAAATCTTGATATTTTGTTCTTCCTTATCTCAATCACAAGGTCTGGATAATGATTGTGGATATTAGATACAGTGCTCTAGAGTGATTAAACACATTTATAGAAAAAGTTAGCCCCACAAGTGATCAAGTAAAGAATGCTTATTTATTAAAAAATGTAATAACATCAAACAGAAAGTGTTCTCTATTTGTTTAGTACATGTTTAGTATTTGTTAAATTCTGGTATGCTATAGTCAACTATCATAAAGGTATACAAGAATGGTAAGAAACTAGTATTTTATTATCATATTCTAATATTAGCTTAATTCTTACTGTTTTTGAGTTTTGCCACAATTTCACAAGCTATATTCTCCCAGTATATAAGTTGAAAGAAGATTCCCTCTCTATATATTCTATTTTTATAGCTACGAGAAAAGAAGTTAACTCTTAGACACAGACATTGGGATAGAAATCTTCCCCTAGTAATAGCCTTTGAACATTTGTGGTTCATTTTTGTAAGCTGAAGTAAGTCACATGACCCATCTTGACATTGCAGAGTAGAGGTAAATCTCACCTATTGGAAGCTGATGCAGGAAAGAGTAATATGTCAAGATATGCAAAACTTGGGATAAAGAGGGAAAAGAAGAGAACTATAGTAAAATCAATCATACTTGCAATCATCACATGTCTCTGCAGGAAGGAAACTATTATGTACCTTTGTTTCTAAAACTACTGAGATCTTCAAATCACGTCTTTTATGCTTGGATATTACTGGAATTAGAGAACATTTTGATACTGAGACAGCATAAAATCTCAAAGAAAGCTGGAGTAATCATTCAATACTACCTTTTGTTCTGCAAAGAAAAGAAACCATTTTATGTACAATAATTTATACTTTCTTACCTAGAATCTTTTTTTTCCAGAAATGGTTTTTGTTAATATATGTGACTATCCACCAGAATAAATGTCTTCATTTATCTGCATCTTGTGCAGACAATATAGTCAATTAGATGGAAGTGGGAGTTCAACAATAGCACTTTTTAAAAATGGAAAATATGTGGACAGGGAGCCAATATACATATTTTTCCACCATCACTTTCCACAACCTCCTTCTTTCTTCCTTCCTAGGAAACACATCAAATCTATAAAAAGCTTAGATATTTGGCTCTTGACCTGGAAAATGGAAACAGAATGTTATGGATGTCGGAGATAATGGCCAATAGTGTTTTACATAATAATGTCACATGCAACAGCCCTATGAGTCCTGCAGGTCTTAATACTACCTCTTTAGTGATGTGATATTAATGTCAGCCTTACTGGACTTAGTATTGTTTTACACTTCCTTTTCTACCACCTGGCCTAAATTATAATACATATTAATGGAATGAAATGTAATGCCATCTTAAGAAAGTTCCATTTAAACAAGACTCAGAGTCCATTTAAACAAAACTCAGAGTCCAGCCTCTGAGTTCAAGCCCCAGAACCAGCACAAACTAAACAAACAAACAAACAAAAAAAAACACATATTTCTTTGGGGCCATCCTTAAAGCACTGGTTTGAAAACAGGCTCCTTTTGCTGATCAGACTCACTGGATACTGCTCTTTGGAATCCTTATTGCTATGGGGAACTCAGGACCAGATTAAAGTTTTGGATAACTGACTCCTTCAACAAGAGAATCATGTCAAGATTGAAATATCCATGTATAAGGCACTTTAAAATCTCCATTTCTTTGTTTCTTTCTTGTAGAACACTTTTAAAACAATGCTATTTCCTTTTTTTCTATACTGGCCTTCAAATGGCATATTGTTTCCTTTTGTAATACTCTAAACTAGAAGTTTACCAGACAATTTTTATATGAGTACAGACAATTTTTATATGAGTAAATAACACACTCGAAAAAATTCAGGGACAGAGTTTCCTTAAAGCCTTGGATTCTGTTCTTGTACAGTAAAAACAACAGCACAAATTAACTTGAACTTTGTCATTTCTCTGTTCAATTCTTGTCTTGGAATCAGTTTCCACTTGCAGAAACAGTTCCTTCCACTTGCTTCAAGTAACAATCTATGGTGCTGCTCCAGGTAAAGTGAACATTTTGTGGCTTCATTGAAATAGCATAAGTACATCTTTGTTCATGAGGTACCACGTGTTTCAGAGACAACTTAGTAATGAGAAAATATGGAATTTGCATGCCTTATGAAACATTATCCATGTACATGTGGCCCTATAAGATGTTAACTGAAATGGACCCCAAGATAGGACACAAGTTGTTTTTTTTTCCTTGCTATTGTTTTTCATGTATCTAACATGTACTATGTGATATTTTTTTGTTTCTCTTCTATTTTCTTCCTCCATGGTATAAATCCAGTTTTTACTGTATATGATGTTAATGACTTGCATATACTTTTTTCTAATGTGGGAAGGGGAAGGGAAATAACAAAATGCTGAAACAAGGATACAGCATGACCCAAGCATGACCCATTGTAACAATGAGTTGTACAAGACAATATGTAGAAAACGAATTTTACAACGTGGGAAGGGGAGAAGGAATTTGGGGCAGCGAGGAGGAAAGGGATGACGGGGAAAACCAAAAGAGGAGGTCACAATGCTTAATAGATTATGTGCTCATTAACTTACTTATATAACTAACCCCTCTATACAGAAGTTTTACAATAAAAAACAGGAGGAGGAGTTGTTTTTACTGTATTACATGTCAGTATAATTTGTGGAGGGGAAAGGGGAAAACAATTCGTTTAAATAGGGATACAAGTGGACCCATTGAATCAATGAGATGTACAAGATGTTATGTCAAAAACGAACTTTACAACTTTGGTTGGGGGGAAAGCATGGGGGAGGCGAGGGGAGGATGGGAAGGGATGGGAAGGGGAAACAAAGGAGGAGGCTACAATGCTTGATAAGAAATGTACTCATTATCTTGCCCATGTAATTGTAACCCCTCTGTACAGTATTTTCATAATAAAAAAAACTATATAAAAAAGAAATAAAAAAAATGTAAAACTTTTATCCTGGATTACATTAAGTTCAAATTTCCTACGTGCCCTGTAAATTAAGACCAATTATAAGTGGGAAGAAGGTTCTCAGAAATATTTTTTTTGTTTGTGTTGTGTATTATTTCCCAAGTGTATGTAAGTTAACAGTTGAAGAAACAATACGAATAATAGAAGAAAAAGAAGTTCTGTGCTTAAGTATAATGGTTCAATAGAGTATAGAAGACTGCAAATAAGACAACTTTGAAACAATAAAGCCAAGGCCAGTATGTAGATTGATGGAGTGATATAGAGAAAACATTACTACTAAGTGGAACATGAAGGATGAGGCCACTGTTTCTTCTACTAGCTCTAAATCATGGCAGCTAGTCATGCAAATTTGTAAAAAGTAGAATGGAAGAATAATTCTAGTTCCAAAGCAAGTCAGATTTAATAGCATGGACTTAACTGGAAAAAATGCCGTGTTGAGAGAGCAGGAATTATAGTAGCAATGAACTGGTGGCTAAGATCACATTTCTTTTTTCTTTCTTTTCTTTATTTTTATGTTTGTGGGGCTTGAACTCTGGACCTGGCACTGTCCCTCTACTACTCAGCTCAAAGCTAGCAGTCTACCACTTGAGCCACAGTGCCACTCCCAGTTTTCTGGTGGTAAATTGGACATAAGTGCCTCAGAAACTTTCCTACAGCTTAGACTATACACTCACAAAAATGCATCTAGTTTAAAAGTTGATACTCCTGGAAAGATAAAACCTAAGAATATAAAGGAGTCTGGGAATTTCATTTTGCATCTAGCCTCAGCAGAACAGTCTTTGGGACACTAGCTATACTTAACCAGCCAAAAGCTGCATTGGAAGAATGGCTCAAGTGATGGAATACTAGTTATGACCAAGATTGCTGAATAAGAGCTTGGGATTTTTTTTCATACATACATACAAGTATGCACATACACACAGAGGAACTTATAGGTGCAAACACACAAATGAAACAATTCTCAGAATGTGTACAAAAGTTAGAAAATAATAGAAAATATATCCTGAGTAAGACTAGAAAAAGTGATAATTTTTAATATTAGAAAGTTCCCAAAAAAGCTTGAGAATATTACATAAGTAAGGATCAGAGATTGTAAGAAAGTCAAGTAATCATTATTAAAAGGATTGGATCCATGGAGGAATGAATCTGAGACCCCTGCAGGTGCATCTGAAAATGTTCATATCTTGTGTCAAATGTTAGAACATCTTTGAAAATTGTACATAAACAGTCTGAGCAGTCAGTCTAGTGGATAAGATCATCGGAGAAGTTCAGAATTGCTAGTCTGTTACTCGAGTAAATAAACAAACAAAATATGGCAGGGCAATGTGATACAAGCCTGGAATTCTAGCACTCAGACTAAGACAGGAGGTTAGAGAGTGGAATTACATAGCGATACCTACCCTGGACCAGATAGTGTAGTTTTGTCTCAATGAAACATACCAAACAAGAAAGGGCTACACAGTTGGAACTTTGGGCTAATTTTGTCATTATATTTTGAGAAGTCAAGTTTCCTATTGAACTGCAACTCATATATAGTCCTCAGTTGTGTTTTAAATGATCTCTTCATTAGAGAACATTCCTAGATGCAAAACAGCTCATGATTCCCAATCAAAAATTTGAAAAAGTAAGCATCATTCTGTTGGATTCCAAAGAAATGATGAAAGATTACAAAAGCTTAAGCCTGGAGAAATGGCAAAGTTCATCTAATGTAGGACTTTGTATACCTGGCTAAATTAGAAATTAGATTTAAAATAAATATTTTGTTTATAATTTCATATTCTAACAGATACTACAAAATTGTTTTCATGTTGAAGATGTAATTTAGAAATTCACAGACAATTCTGGCATTCTATTTGCCTAGAATATTCTTTCAAGTGAGGTATAATTAGAACTTAGTAGCTAATTCCAACAGTTCATGTATGACATAATAATGTAAATAATCTAGACAGAGTTTCCAACAAATGGATGCTATTAATTTATAAATTTAGAAAAAGAGTAATTTTTTGAGACTTTGGTGTAACATGGTATGAAGGGAGTAACTGTGTGACATCTTTTTTCTTCTACCAACACATAACACTGGAAGAAATTTCCTTAATTATGTAACTCTGTATACAATGAGAAAAAAAGCTAGGTTTGAGGTTTGTTTTTATTTTGTTTTGCTATTTAGTTTGTCCTGGGGCTTGACTTCTGGGTCTGGGCACTGTCCCTGAGCTTGTTTTTGCTCAAAGCTACTGCTCTACTACTTGAACTTCAGTGCCACTTGTGTCTGGCTTTTCCTTAGCAGTTTATTGGAGGTAAGAATCTAAGGAACCTTCCTGCCAGGGTGGGCTTTGAACCTAATCTTCAGATCTTAATATTCAGATATTCAAATTTCCTGAATAGCAATGATCAATACAATAATAATCATATATAATAAAATAAATATAAAATAAAAATAAAAATAAATAATCTTTGCAAGTGTTCTTATCTCAATAATATTACTATGGGAAAATGATGCAGCAAAATTCAGTGTAGTGTTCTTTGCACAATTGCGAGGGCATCACAGCAGAAGTGTACTATTTTTTCACAATAATGTTAAGCTAGTCATGAGGTGAATTTAGAGAATTTTATGGTGCATCATACATGTTGGAAACTTTTGGGTTAGGATAAATTTATGGCATAAAAACTTGGGAATGATTGTCATAGAAACAATAGCTTACTCTGATGAACAAATGTTTACTCTTCTGGAATTAATTATTATAGATAGTTCATAGGTTTATCCTTACCAGAATGTGGGTCTTTTTCCTGTTGACTTTTAAATATGTAACATCACATTGGAAACTGCATTTATTGCAGAATTAAATAAAATGCAAACAGATACTGTTTTAAATGAATCTGGGATGGCATGTTCAGAATTTGAACATGAGTATTTAATAGTCAAAGGAATTTTGAAGAACACATATATTCCGTCCTCTTAACAATTACTCAGTTTTAAGTTAGGAGTTTCCATAGAATTGAACTGTATTCTGTTTTACTATGAGACATTACTAAAATAATGTGTTTTTCAAAATAATGGCAAGTATATTGTGAAAATAGTGATGATGTCTATATTATTATATTAATATAATATAAACTTCAGAACTATCATTCATGAATTGGGCCTGCTAGGCCCTGAGTTCAGATCCTAGGACTGCCAAAAATTTAATCTTGGAGTAAGAAGCCAAATGTGCCACCAGTTTTCCTTTCATGGGAGAGTCCTGGGTGTCAGACATGATGGAGAACACACCTAGAAATCTAGATGCTCCCTCCATCGATTTTGTTTGTACACTCAAACAACTACTGATGCTTTTGCTGTTGCTATTGATCAATGGGTACTATTGCTTTCTTTGTTCATGCATTTTTTTATTATAAAATTGATATACAGAGGGTTTACAGTTACTTAAGTCAACTAAAGTGTACAGTTCATTTTATTTTCTAAGTTTCAAATTTTGAACTTACATATTTTCTTTTGATTCCCTAGGGTAATTCTTTTTTCAAAGTGTTGGATTAGTTAATTTAATTTTGCATGATTTTTATACATGTAAATTATTCAGACACATATATTTTGCTTTTAAAATATTTATCATGTGAATATTTAAAAATTATTTTCTTATTTTTTTATGATTGGTGAATTTAAATAAATTTATTTTCTTATACTTCTAAACATATTTTTCAGGTAATAAATACTTACTGTATTTTCAAGAAGCACATACTTTATTAAGAAAGGCTTCATTACCTGGTCACTTTTTTGTAAATATTTGTACTTGAATTTAAAAAAAGTTTGAGCTGGGCATGGTGATTTATGGCTTCCATTTTCTAGCTATGGTAGGAACTGCAAATAGGGTTTGTAATTCAGGAGAGCCTGAGAAACTGAGAGCTTATTATAAAAATATCTAGAGTGAAATGATTAGACATATAGCCATCCATAGCGAGATATAGAGCACCTGGTTATTATATTCTAAATCTTGAGTTACAACACCAGTAACATCAATCTTTTGTCAAAATAAGGAAATATATTTCAAAATGTTTATTATTTAAAACTTGTTTGCAAAGGTTCTCATGTCTTCTATTTCTTAATTTTCAATTTAATCTCTAAGAATCCAAGTATATTGTGACTATTTTATTTCTACTAAACTTTTACATAGTAAGAGCAATATTATGATTTCATATATTAACTTACTTTTATTATTTGTGATAATTTCCTCTGTTTAATATGATAATATCAATATTCCAAATGTGTGTATGTAGTATGTGTGTGTGTGTGTGTGTGTGTTTATGTGGTTTTGGTGTGTGTGTGCTTTGTGTGTACTTTGTAGTGTTTGGGAGATCACACCATTGTTTCACATATGCTAGGCCAATGTTTTAGCACTGAACTATCCTGTCTAGTTTTAATGTAAATAGTGTTTTATTACTTTTAAATTTTCATTCTTAGTATGTTTTTTGAAAATTATATATGATAAAATGCGATCCATATTCTATCCACTGTAGCAATTTTTATTATTTTATTGTTATTTAGAATATTTCCACTGCCTCTCCACTTCCAAATCCATCATTTCCACCTGTGGTCCTTATCTCTAAGAATATCACTAACACAGTTGCCAGCCAGACCTATGGAAGCACTTTAGATTTCTTCTTACCCTTCTACTCCCTCCCATTATATATGATGAATGATCAAGATTTTCTGAGTTTCTGTCACTAATATGATTTCGATGTACTCCTTTTTATTCCCCTGACACCAGCCTGTTTCTTTACTCATCACTGTCACCTAGTCCTAAAACAACCATTTCCAAAGTATGTTTTTCCCTGTATTCTTTTCATATTGGTCCTCTCCATCACCAAATTACTCTCTTTCTAAGCACACAGAGTGAAGAGCTCAGACATATATTCTAGTATTATTTACTCACTACATTGACTGTTAGTCTTACATTTCTCATTTGTAAATGGATGTAATCTACCAGAAATAATGGAGAATATATTTGTTGACTTCTAGAGCAAGAAAAAAGAAAAGTGAAGAGTCCTTACATTTTCCACCTTACCTTACAAATAAGGAAAGAGTAAAATTCAGTTTGTGTTTGCTATTGATAAAGGTTTTACTTTGCTTCTTTTCTCTCTTCATTCTTTTTGCCTTGAGTGTTTACCTATTCTTTCTCTTATTTCTTTGGAAATTAATTATCATATTACTATTACAATCTCTTTACATTGTAACAGTCTATAAAATGCTTTATTTTCTATTTTATTTTTTCCCATCTTCTCTGTCTCTCAGTGCACAGTATTAGGTGGATTAAAAAGAAATGGTTCAGGAAACTTTGATTATTTTCCTCCTTCTCTTCTCTGAAGTCTTTCTGATTTTTGAAACACAATACCAATGACATACAGCTACTATGTGGTCCATCATTCTATTCTATCCCTTCTCATTCTCCTCTGTTGTACAGCTCAAGTCGTTATCACTCAGCTCTATTATGCTATAGTGTTCCTAAATTTTAACTCATTCCTAAATTAAATTTAGCTGTTTCAAGC
This sequence comes from Dipodomys spectabilis, assembly GCF_019054845.1. NCBI lineage: Eukaryota > Metazoa > Chordata > Mammalia > Rodentia > Heteromyidae > Dipodomys > Dipodomys spectabilis. Next base: position 41,331 of record NW_024870847.1, read on the forward strand.
ATTATCTAAAGACAGTTTTTGTCTATATATATATCTGGGGTCTTTTGTTTTCACAAGGTGCAAAATATGAGTGACTATCAAACATCTAGATATCTCTGTAGAAAATTGTTCCACCTACTCAATAAACTCATATGTAAATTCAAGGAATACAGGTCAGCCAGAAAAATTTTTTAAAATCGTATAGCTTGAGCCCTCATACTAGATTTGAATCTTATTACCATGTTTAGTAGTGAAGACAACATAGCTCTGCTATAAGAACAGACACATAGAAGAATGTAACAGATTTATCAAAAATAAATTTTTAGTTTTATGGTCAATAGATTTTGAAAAGGATGCCATTACTTTGTTGGTATAAAGTCACAAATAATTTCATGCAGAAATAAAAATAAATTTTACCTCTTGGCTCTAAGGTCTATGTCCTTTTAAGGTAACTGCAGATATGTAAGTGGTATTATGTAAATTGTGTAATGTGCTTACAGCTGTATTGAAGAACATACTCAATATATCATTGGAAAACATTGGTTATTGAAAAGCATCTATATGAGAAAGTTTTTTAACTAATCACACTAAGTTGAAAACTACATCTTTGTCCATCAAAATGTGGAAGTAAATGATTTTATTTATAAACAAACAATACTACCAAGAAAAATGAGTATACAAGAAAGAGACTGCCAGGTGCCTGTGGCTCACAACTGAAATCTTAGCTTCTCAGGAGGCTGAGATTCAAAGACAGCCTAGGCAAGGAAAGCCTGTTACTCTTATCTCGAATGAACCAACAAAAAAATGTGGCGCTGTGGCTCAAGTGGTAGAGTGTTAGCCTTGAGTTGAATTACACAGGGACAATGCCCAGGCTTGATACAAGTCACACAACTGGAAAAAAGTAAGGGTTAATCAAAGTACTTTTCCTATTTTATAATTATGAGAACATTCTTTAGAAAATGAACCCTGATGTACACCAGAATTGGAGTCAGAGCTTAAGGATCAAGTGTAGCACATCCATATGCCCAGTCTCTTAGACTCTACCATTACAACCTGTGTGCTAAAGGGATCTGAAAGGTACAATGTTCAAAGGCTTAATATGCTCCCCAAGCCCTTTGTGATAAGCCGTTGAATTGTATTGTCAATGTCATTACAGTTCTGAACCTAGCATAGCACCAGTAGCTCACACCCATCACCCTAGCTCAGGATCACAGTGTGAAGGCAACTAGAGCAGGAAAGTCTACGACACACTAGCTTCTACTTCTAAAAGATCAGATGATCAAGAGCTTCCTGTGTTTCCCTTGGTGATGAGAAGTTACTTGCACTCTAAATGTTCTTAGAGTTCTCAAGCTATAGAAGAAGGAAAGAAAGATCATTGACCCACCCTGGGTTCAAATGAGGTTCTCAGGATCCAAGCCCTAGCACGGTTGGCAGGAAGGAATCCAGTATAACACTGTATTTGAAGGCAGAAAACAGTTGCAAAAGCCAGGTTGGGTGAAGACACAAAGGCCTGCAGGATTAGGAGGCACAATGTACACACTCAACAGGGAAGTGAGCTGCAAAACCACTTCATTCATTCCAGGCACAGTCAGCGATGGGGGGAAACCTGAGAAATTTGTTAGAGTTACACCAGGGTCAGGCTTTTCTCAGCCTCTTCAAACAATGACTAATAACCTTCTTCCCTCAGGTGAAGGGAGCCTCAGGCTATCTTTAAGTTACCAATAGAGAGCCAGTTTAGTGAGAGAGAGAGGGGAAGAACAGAGTAGAAAAACCCTGCTCTCTTGTCTTAGGGAATGGGTTTTTGAGTTTCCATCTGTCAGATTTGAAGGCCCTTCTTTTACCTCTGCCAGTCCATTCTCCTTCCTTCATTCTCCACAACATTAATGCAAATCCACAGTCCAAGAAGAGTCAGGGTACTTTTTCTTCTGTCTCCCAGCAGCTGAGTTAGACCCTGTCTCTGCCCTCTTGAATCTGGGGTCTCTGGCTGCCTGAGAAGTGGGAAAGTGATAGTCTTCCTGTGGTTGTGTGAGGGAAATGCTGGTAGCCTGGCAAACTGCAAAAGGCCTCATGACTGGGAATTGTACCAAGCTAGGAAATATGTATTCAATACAATGAGTTTATAACACAGAGACTGCTTTTATTACATTGCATGTTCCAGGGCTCCCCTCACTGATCCCAGGGTAGCCAGAGGGTTTCTCTGCATGCCAGGCCTGCTGGAAGAAGTCTCTCTCATTGTCTGGATAGGCAGGCAAAAGGCTTCACTCCTGTACAGCTGTGTAACAGATAACTTTATCTGGGCCAATTAGTGAGGAGGAGTGTGGGCGAGCTCTGAAGGTCAGGAGAAAAAGGCCTGTCTTACCCCAAGCTCTCTCTCTTCCCAGTGCAATGTTTTGACAGGAAGCCTTCATTTGTGCCACCTACCATGGCAAGCCATGTTCTGTGCTCTTATCCTGCCTTTATGAGACTATATTCCGGTGTTAAATGCTCAATATTATTCAGGAGTCCTTCTGGGAGACAACTAGGGCACTGAACCTAATCAAATGTTTCAATCACAGCGATAATGGGCCTATGAAAGCTCTCATAGGTTTCCAGAAGCTTGGGAAATCCAAGCACATGTTGGATATCACAAAGTTTCCTTTCATCTAGGGCTGGTGAAGCTCGTCAGGTTTTGAAACCTTTGACCTCTCCTATTTGGGCCCTGGGTGGCTAATTTTTGTGGTTGAACACAGGACCTGCGTGATGACCATGAGCTCAGAACAGAAGTCTAATTCTTTCCCATTTTGTGTCACAGCTTCACTTCTGCTTTCTCTGTGTGTGTGTGTGCATGTGTTTGTGTGTGTGTGTGTGTGTGTGTGTGTGTGTGTGTGTGTGTGCACGCGCGCGCGTACACGAGTACTGGAGCTTGAACTGAGGACATGAGTACTGTACCTAGTTTCTCTTGTACAAGGATTGCCCTGTACTACTTGAACCACAAAGGCACTTCAGGCTTTTTCCTAGTGATGTTGTAGTGAGAAATCAAGCCCAGGGTTTTGTATATGGAAAGCACTCTACCACTAAGGCATATTCTCAGCTCTCTACTTCAGGTTTGTTAGTTTCTTTCTTTTTTGTTGTTGTCGGTTGTAGGAGTTGAAGTCTAGGCCTGGCTGATGTCCCTGAGCAATTCAGCTCAAATCTTATGGTCTACCACTTGAGCCACGCCACCACTTCTGGTTTCCTGGTGGTTCATTGGAGCTAAGTGTTTCAAGGACTTTCCTGCCCAGGCTAGTTTTGAACCATGGTCTTCAGATCTCATCTTCCTGAGTAGCTAGGATGACCGGCATGAGCCACAAGCACCCAGCTTCCACTTCAGGTTTCTTAGTGGTGAATTGGAGATAATAGTCCCATGGGACATTTTGTCTGGGATATTTTGGAACCCAGATCCTCAGATCTCAGCTTCCTGAGAAGGCAGGATGGCAGACCTCGGCTATAGAACCCTAGGCCCTGGCACACTGCTGCAAGGGGGTCCTTGGCTCCACATGGTGGAGTGCTAGCCATGAGCCCAAGAAGTAAGGGTCAGTGCTAGGCTCTGAGTTCAAGGTTCATGACAGAGAAAAAAACCAAACAATTGTCTTCAGTAGGCAACTCATGAGTCTTCAGTAATACATAATTTTGTCCCTGCCATGTGGACATATCTGAACCTCAATATTCTTGTCTGCATAATCATCTCAGTTGTGGAGCTCTTACAAGAATAAGATGAAAGAATGCAGCCTTTGAAGGACAAAACAAATATCACTCTTTACAGGACTCAGTACAAGGCATCCTGTGAAAGTCTTAGCACCCAGCACCCAATGGAGGACTCAGCACACTGCACCCTGTGAAGGACTCAGCACATAGCATTCTGTACAGGACTCAGCACACAGCACCCCATGAAGTACTCAGCACCTTAGGAAGGACTCATCACATAGTTATATCCCACAAGCTGTCATTAGTATTATGGTGCTTTCATCAGTATCACCATTCTTTCAGAAACACATCACAAACTGCACAAAGTTAACATCTAATGATTCAGAGGAATGTTTTTTGGAGGGGAGTACTCAGCCACAGGGATTGCACTAAAATGTTGGGGGTACTGTCCTAAGATCTTTTGCTCGAGGCTAGAGCTCTACCACTTTGACCCACATCTCAGACTTTCACATATATTCTGCTAGGACTGGGTTTTAAAACCATCAGTGTCAGATTTCAGCCCCTGAGTATCTTAGATGACAGGGGTGAGCAAGCCAGCAGCATCTGGTTCCGTGGAGCTGGGTTGCAGTGATATACCTCTGGCTAAGTCAGGTTAGATGGCAGCTGTCAGCACCAGACTCCCAGCTTACTCTGTGATGAGGTATTTGAAGTCCTATCCTGGGTCTTGAGTAAGGGTCTAGACACAGTTCCTAAGGTTTTATGCTCAAAGCTAGTGCCCGACTTCTTGAGCGACAGCACGACTTCCTGATTTTTATGTGCATCTGGTAGTGAGGAATCGAATACAGGGTTTGGATGTACTAGCCATCACTATACCATTGAGCCCTATTAGTGACAAGTGTATAAACAGATAAAGGTGTAGATTGGCATATATATATATATATATATATATATATATATATATATATATATATATAAAACAAGAGAAACATGTCTGTATATTATGAAATTACATATATTACTACCAATTATTGACAATCAAATTATTCCTTCCATTTTTAAGTATCATGGTTGAATACATAATAAAGTATTAATTGAACATTAGTAAATGTAGTGTAATTGTTGTGTATAATTTTATATTATACTTATACACTAACTACTAATTTAATTGTTACTTTTGTAACATTTGTATGGATGCATATTGCAATGCATTTCTTAAAATCTCCCACCAATCCTTAGTGGCAGTCCCGGGACTCAACCTCCAGGCCTAATTTGAAGTTTCAGCTATGGCTTCCCTAATAGCCAGCCAAACATCAGCATGAAAGTTCATGTGCACTTTTCGGCCTTGTTATTTAGACCCAGGATGGTCACAATGCAAGGGGAAAAAATGTAAAACCACCTTCCTGAAGTTCTCCGTTTTAACCTTCTCCTTTTTATTTTTATTTTTGCCAACCCCGAGATTTGAACTTGGGTCTTAATAATACAGGGCCAACTGTGGTAGAGATGCCAAGACCTGAGTTCAAGCCCCATGCTTGGCCAAAAAAAAAATTAAAAATAAATTAAAAGCCCTGGCTTGGAATTTGCAACATTTTTCTGGCAGGCCTGGTATTTGAAATCAGGGTTTGGGTAACTCTGTGGCACTGTGGGTGAAGAGGAAGCTCACTGTCCTTGAAGACAAGAAATTCAGACCAGTTTCCAGGGCCTGAATTGAAGTGGCAGCACTGGAAAAGTGAGTATAGCGTTTATTAGCCTTATTTATTTAGTATTATTACACATACAACATTTCATTTATTACATCCTATCACACAGGATATATTTGCATATGGACTATACATCATACTGAGACCCAGGGCTTTTTTTCAGGAAAAAAAAAGTTTCAAAAGTGGCTCCTTACTCCATGAATGAGACTGAGATGAGAGGTCATGGGTCAAACTCAGCTCAGGGGAGGAAAGTTAGTGAGACTCTTCATGACAATGAACTACCAAAAACCAGAAATGGAGCTGTGGGTCAAGTGATAGAGTGCCAGCCTTGAGGGAAAAAGTTAAGAGATCAGAGACCAGACCCTGAGTTCAAGCTCTGGTACTGGCACAGAAAAAATAAGGATAACCTTTCAGGAGTACCCACTCCAATGTGGAGAAAGGCCATTATCAGCTGGGCACCAGTGGTTCATATCTGCAGCCTAACTACTAAAGGCTGAGACCTGAAAATCAATCAGGATTCAAGGCTGGCCTGGGCAGACTCTTATCTCCAATGAATCACCAAAAAGCTGGGAAGCAGTGCTTCTGTAGTTCAAGTAGCAGAACACCAACCTTGAGCAAACAAGCTAAAAGATAGCATCTAGGCTTTGAGTTCAAGTCCCGGTAAACACATAAATACATACACACACTCACACACTCTAACATCCTTAGTATGTGCCAGTGGCTCATACCAGCAATCCTAGCTACTTGAGGCTGAGATCTTACAATGGCAGCTTGAAGCCAGCCCAGACAGGAAAGTCCATGAAACACTTATTTCCACTAAACTACTAAAAAAGATGAAAGTTGAGGTGTGGTTCAAGTGGTAGAATGTTAGCTTGGAGCAAAGGAAGCTCAGGGACAGTGCCTAGGCCCTGAGCTCCAGCTCTAATATTTTTTTTTAGACACCCTTTGCCAGCCCCACAGCCGATAAATCCAGATTTTGGTCATACTAAATCTCACTTCCACTCCTGCCATTTCCACAGCACTGCCACAAGTGGCCGGTGTGTGGCCAACACTGGGTGAACATACACAAGGGGGACATAGCCAGGTCAAGCTAATGCCCCAGAACTTTGAGGTATTGGCCATACCAGTCTCTCTTCCCCCAGTTCCCAGGCCCTGGAATCTAAAATCTGTGCCTCTGTATTCTGGGCATCTGGAATTGTCTAGAAGGACCAGAGAGTCCCAGCCAGGGCTGGAAGACAGACTTTCCTGTGATAAAGTTTGTTTACATTTCCTAGACACTGACCAATACTTCCAAGCCATCTTGGCCTCACCTTCCATGTAGTCCTGGATCCCCTTGCTTGGGTGGTCTTCAGTCAGCTTTCACGCTCGAGTTGGCCAGAACCACCAGCAACCCCCCATTCCCTACTCCACTGCCAGCCTGTTTAGAGGGATGTGCAGAGGACCAGCTGAGGAAAAGGACAGGACATCCTGTGACTGAAGCCCTCCTTCTGAGGCAGAGGAAACCAGCTAGCACTGTTGTCCCAGAATCCCCTGGGGCCGGCCAAATATTTGGACAGCCAGACTTGTGCCCCAGAGAAAAGCTGGAACACAGGCCTCTGGCCATTTCGCACTCATTGTAGACCCAGATAGGGGGCTAAAGTCAAGGTCAACGTGGAGGAGGGGCACCATCTCAGGTCAGGAAGAGAGAGACAGGCACCCAGGAAGGGGACAGAGAAAGACAAGGGAAAATTACTCACACACACACATACACACACACACACACACACACACACACATATGGACATTCCAAGGGCTCAGCAGTTCCTGAGAACAGAACCATGAACTCTGTCCATTAGGATCACATCCGACCCATGAGAAGATGGCACTATCATACACACACCAACTGTAAACACAACATTGAGCCTCTCACATACTTGTAATGTCTCATAACCCAGCATGTAATTTCCTACCGTATACATTGGTATGTGGAAAACTCAGCTACCTCTTTGTTTATTGTTGATCATGGGGTTTGAACTCTGGGCCAGGGTGCTCTCACTCAGCTCTTCAGCTGAAGATGTGCACTCTACCACTTGAGCCACAGTACCACTTCCTGTTTTCTGATGGTTAATTGGCTATCAATTATCACAGACTTTCCTGCCCAAGCTGGCTTTGAACCGTGGTCTTTTCAACTCAACTTTATGAGTATCTAGGACGACAGTTGTCAGCCACCAGCAGCACCAGGCTTCAACCACCTTCATATACCCAGAGGAAACTCAATTCGTCAGGCCACATACTTCTTGCAACACTTGACTTCAGTCTTTGATATCCAGCATCCAAATCTATCCTTCAATGGAGAGAATACAGACACATCAATCCCACCCCTGAACCATTAGCCCACTCTGCCTGCCACGGGTCTCCTCTTCTTGAGTTCTTCATAAGGCACCGCCCATTCTAATGTGGTTTCAAACTAGGACAAACTTGGGGAGTTCTTAGAAATGTCTGTACAATGAGGCCAGCACCTAGTCTCTCAAACACAGCACCCCTACACACACCTCCACATCTTTATAGACAAAGATGTTTTACTTTCTTTCTTTTCTTTCGGTTGTGAGGCTTTAACTCTGGGCCTGGGTGCTGTCCCTGTGCTCTTCATCTCAATGCGAGCACCCTACTACTTGAGCCACAGCACCACCTCCGGTTTTCTGTTGGTTTGTTGGAGATAAGAGTCTCAGGGTCTTTCCTGTCCAGGCTGGCTTTGAACTGTAATCCTCAGATCTCAGCTCTTGAGTACCTAGGAATAACAGCCATGAGTATCCAAAGATATTTTTCCAAGGTTTTGAATCCTATCCCCTCGGAAAACCAAGATCTGAGGACTGCACAGATGGATGCTGCCCTTGGCAGCAAAGTCCATGAGAACTCTTTATTTCCAATTAAACACCCAAAAAAAATCTGGAAGTGGAGCTGTGGCTCAAATGGTAGAGTGATATCTTATAGCATAAAATACAAGACCACACCCTAATTTCAAGCTTTGTCTAGCATAGACCCACCCAAGAAAAGGAAGCAGGTTGGCACACGGAAGCTCAAAGCTCACACATAATACTCAAGCCTCCAAGAACAGACCCCATCCTGATCTGATTCACTAGATTCTATGTCCTACATCATGGCAGTCTTAGATGGGACTGACAATGCACCAAGTTAGGACGTTCAAGTACAGTCTCATACTGAGGATCCTCTGACATTATCAAAGACTCAGGATCTCTCAAAGTCCTGCCTAACCACTGGGCAGTGAGGTGAGGTCTAGTTATCCAACCACATGATATGGGAACCAAAGGGTTTCTTGGTCAGGGGACGGAGACTGGGGGTGGGGGAGGCTCTAGGTCCCTCTCTCTTGGGAAGATAAAAAGGGCTGATCTATCCCAGGAATGTTCCTGTGTTGTGAGTATTATTAAAGAAGCAACCCTGCTCAGAGCCCAGTGCTCTGGAACCAGTCCTGGAACCTTCATTGTCTATGACCCCCCAGACCCTGGCACACACTATAATAGTTTGTTAGATAAATAAATGAGCATCTGTCTATGACAATACTACAGAAAAGTCCCATCTGATTCAGGTAAGTATCCTCTGTGGGGGAGGGGAGACGAAGCCTCATATAGCTCTCCCACAGTTCTCCCTCCTCCCTCTTCATGCCCTCCTGGTGACCTTGCACTTAACTGTTTTGACTCCGAGGATATGAGCCACAATATACTCGCTGGATTCTGGGCCTTCTGGGATGCCTATCTTCTCAAAGATCTCTGCCTAGCGGCTGATCAGTTCTGTGGTACTCAATTCCCCACTCAGGTGTGAACGAGGTTGTCATGAGCTGAATGTCTAGCTCAAGAGGCCTCCTCTCCTCCCCCTGGGACCAGCCAGGATGGTCTACCACATCCGGCCCCCAAGTTTCATGCTGCAGATAAAAGATCCTTGAGGCAGCCTGGGGCCTCTGAATCTCCCAGTGTCCAGTGTAGGTGCTGGGTATTGTCTCTACTCACAGCTGGCAGGCTGGGGATGGTGAGGTCACAATCTCTGCTCCCCACAATGCCTTCCACTGTGGTGGTCACCCTAAAGAGAGCAGGAAGAGATTCAGCAGCTGATGGAGAAAGGCAGTCAAGGCACAACGTTCAAAGCAGGACACAATATGGCTTGTGAACTCTGCCTGTGCAGCTTTGAATGTTATTGTTTGGTGGCTGAAATGGTCCATCTAATTTGACCCATAATCCCAGGCGTTAGTGGAAATTGCCAGCTTAAACAAGAACAACAACAAAAACCCTGGAAAATGTGGCATTTAATTTATCCCAATCAAACTTAAAAGTTTCCAAAGTCAATGGTCCCCTTTCCCTTCCAGACAGCCTACAGCAGGTTACAGAAACTGGCATTCAGTGAGCCCTAGCTAATTGACATGTCCTGATACTGAGTGGGCTCCAGCAGGGGGAATGGACTTGCCTACCACTACCAAGGTGGAAATGGCTCAAGCAGGACACAGATTGGAGTCTGCAGGACTCCAGGGAGGATTGACCACTGGTGCACTGCCGTGGGAGGGAATACACGCCACCAATAGGGGCATGGAGCCCTGTGCCCAGATGCCCACAGAGATCATGAATGCCCTAGGTAAGGTTCCCCTCTCATCCTCCGTCATGGTGAACCATCTGCCATGTCACACTGTATGCAAGCCCCCAAAACCTCATAGCTTCAAAGACCCTGCCCTGTCTTCTCTCCCATCTCATTACCTAATTATGTTTGGCAGACACATTCTCAACCCTTGAGTTAGCTCCAACTATACACACGAGAGCAATGTCAGGCTGGAAAATTGTGGCTGTGGTCACACTCGCCTCACCAAACTTCTGGCTGGGGATAGAAAGACAGGTGTCCACTCTAGTCCAGGGTTCACACAGGTCTCCTAGGGGAGGCACATGCAGGCCCATCATCTACTGTGGGCTATAGGAAAGGGGGAAGAGAGAGGTGGAAAGGGGAGGAAAGGAATATCTACTGAAATTTTCCATAAAGGAGCCATGAAACTGTGAAGGAGAAAACAAAGATTGTGGCTGGGCTCATACTTGGTATTGATGAAAGAAAGAACAAAAACAAATACACACACAGAGAGAAATAAAATGCTTTTGCTGTTTTTAGACATGATGATGTAAATATAGTTTCATTGATCTCATCTCCCTGCTCTCCTAACACACAAACACACACACACACACACACACACACACACACACACACACACACACACACACACAAATCCAGAACAGTGACAGAAGACTCTTCCATACAGCACCTGCAATTTGCCAAATGATCACTCACCTGAGTACAGTCAGGCTGTACAAGGAGAAAGATGATCTCTCTCTCTCTCTCTCTCTTCCTCTCTCTCTCTCTCTCTTTCATGGTCTCTCTCTCTTTCAATCTCTCTCTCTCTCTTTCATGGTCTCTCTCTCTCTCGGTCTCTCTCTCTTTCTCTCTCTCTCTCTCTCACACACACACACACACTCACACAGACTCAGAATAGTGCCTCTCTTAAGTTTGTTGTTTCCTCATGGGGGACAATGTACAAGCTGGAGCATGCAGGTTCCGATTCCCCATTCCCTTGTCAGAACCAAGGGCTCCCACCCAAGGGGAGCACCACTCTAATGACACAGCACCACCTCACCTCACACCTTCTCCAGGGCCAGACCCTTCCCCTTGGGAACAACCGGCCTTAACTCCTCTTTCACCAAAACCCTAGGCCAGGATGTGCGGTGAAGGAATCCTCAGAGAAGTGGTCCTCAGAGGCAGGATTGAAAACAAGCAGGGGGTCATGGGGTCCCCAGGGGGTGTCTGACCTGGAGTGGGGCGGTGTTGAGGAAATAGATGGGGTCTTAAAGGCTACATACATGGAAGTACTCCCTACTTCCAGCTTAGGTACTTCTGGGCGACTGTGTGGATTATTGGGGAGGACAAGGAGACCAGATGGACTGGGAACACCAACAGATGCTTGCAGAGCTGGGAAATGTGATAACCCTATGATTACTGTTGACAGCTAGGGTGGGGGGGTCATGCTGGGTATATGTGCAATGGAGGAGTGTGTTCCTCCCAGATATTCACCTTCTATCTAACCCCCAGTGACCTCACCTCCTTAGTGGGCTTTTCTGGGTCCCTCCTCACCTGAAAGGGAGACTGAGAACAGAGGTCAAGGACTCACACAGCAAGGGGGTCCTGTCTTCTGCATCCAACACCCCCACCCCAGAGAAAAGGAAAAGACCCAAGAAGGCAGGTGTGGAGCTGCTGCAACCCACCTCTGACTAAAACCACCAGGCTCCCATCAGGGAGAGGAAGGGTGCAGATGTGGGGCTGTGGGTCTCCCACTGCTCCAGGCCAGGGGCTTGGTGGTGTCCCTTTCTCACCCAAACCTGCATCTCCCCATTTCCTGGCACACTGACCACTAGGAATGGGGTTGGAATCCCTGGGTCCATCAACCCCCACCCTTGGGGCACATTTTTGGCAGAGCCAGGGCTGGCCTTCCTGGCACTGAGGAGGCATGGTGGGGATTCGAGCGGGGAGGCTGGAGTAGTGGGTCTGGTTCCACAGTGAGGAGGGGGGTGTTCGGGTAGGACACAAGGTTCGAGCTCGTGGGGCGGCCACCCACATGTGCTACTGGGAGAAGCTGTAATCTGTGGTACTGGGTGCAGCGGACAACAATGGCAGCATCATGGTGGATGCTCGGGCCCAGAGCAAAGGAATGGGGCCCGGGACTTGGTCAGGGTCGCAAGCCAGCCTGGGGCACACCATTGCTAGATGACTCCAAGAGGCACCATGTGTCTGAGCCAGCAGTGACATATTTGAAATGCGATGCCGTAGGGAGGGCAGGAGAGGGGACTGGGGCAGTGGCAGGCAGGTTGTGGGGCTGAGTGCCCCCCAGCCCCAGCTGAGCTCCCAACACAGGGACCTCAGGCTCAGGGTCTATGTGGCTTCTGAGACTCCCTGGGGCTGTGCAAGGGATGTGCCTGCTGTGCTGGCTTTGTGTGCTCTGTGCTCTTTGCCCAGACCCATGTTCCTACAGCAGCAGAGGCCAGCCATTGACGCTGCCTGGCCTGGTGCCTGTGTCTGCCCTTCTCTCTCTGCCCCCAATTCTCTGCTGTGTTGCCCCGCCCCCACTGCACAAGTGTTCCAGCCTGCCCCTGGCTACAGCAGATAAGTGCCCCCTCTGCCATGCCCTGTCCTCTCCTTGGTCACGCCCCCTACCCCCTCGGCCAAGCCCTCTATCCCTGGCCTTGTGCTGCACTGTCTCTGCCCTAAGGCTACCAGGCCATGGAAAAAGCAGCCTCATCTCAGCTCAGGGCTTACCCCCAACCCCAGCAGCTGCCTGGGGGGATCAAATTTCCCCTCAGCCCAACCACTGGGAGAGACTTCTCCATCCACCCCACACACCAAGCAAGTGCATGGTGACCCTCTGTGTTTGTGTTTGTGTGTGTGTGTGTGTGTGTGTGTGTGTGTGTGTGTGTGTGTGTGTGTGTCTGATTGTCAGGGATAACTCCCTCTCAAGGACTCAGATCATAGCACCCTTTGGGATGTCAGCACACAGCGCACTTTAAAAAATATAGCACAAAGAACCCTATGTAATGGACTCAGCATGACGCACCTTTTGAAAGACTCAGCACATAGCAACCTCTGGGATCCTCATGGTAATCTAAAGACCAGTAAAATTAGACATGCCATTTTGACATGAATAAAAAATATCATACTAATATGACATCATATGTCATAGTGACATTGTACACATATTGTGAATGCCTATTCTGTGATTTCATTCTATTTCAAGCAAGCAATATTGGTGGGTATCAGAAATCCATTGTGACCTCAAAACCATTGTAAGAAAAATCCCTTTCTGATATCACAGTGCCATTGTGATAACATTAACCTGTTGTGACATCACAAACATCTCCTGTCCATTGTGACCTCATCACCAATGTGACATCACAAAGCCATTGTGATATCACATTGCTGTTTTGACATTACAATCTCCTTGAGATCTCCCAAACCCATTATGACATCTTTAGCACCTTTGAAAAACCACATGGCCTTCGTGACACCACAGTCCCTTTGTGTATCCATATCCTCATTGTGAAATGTCAATTGAGATTAGATATGCCATTACAATATCACAAAGCATTTACAATATAATCATCGGTGTGACATCACATTGTCATTATAACAACATCGTCTCATTGTGACATCACAATTCTGTAATGACATCATACCACTATGACATCACATTTTCATTGTGACATCATATATACATTATCAGTGCCTATTATGTGATCTCATTATATTTCAAATGTGGCATGTGGGTTCATATAAAAACCACATTTTGACTTCATAACCATTGTGACATCACAATCCCTTTGTGACATAACATTGCCATTGTGATATCTCTAAACAACTGTGACAAATCAAACATGTCCTGTCCTCATAAGTTTTGTGACATGTTGCCACTGTGTTATGTTAGGCCCATGAGAGCTCACTATTTTTGACATCATATTGTTTCAGATATGACATGAAATATTCGAAATATACTGTGACATCATGAGTATTGTGACATCACACTGCTGGATGTAATGACCATTGTGTCACATTGTCACATCACAAATGTGTTCGGACTTCATCACTTTTGTGCCAACACATGCCTCTGGAATCCTCACAATCCCATTCTAAACTTATATGCTCACTGTGAGTTAGGGATAATTGAGGTCTGGAATGACATTGTCACATCACAAACTACTGCGACATCACAAAACTATTTTGAAATCATCACTATTATGGCATCACCAACTAATTGTGACAAAACAACATTCTTACAACATCATAATTTGACATCATATTGCAATTGTTGTTACAAACCTATTATGACCTCATCACATCTTAGAACATTCATGGCCTTTGGGACATCAAGTTCCTTCTTTGAACTTGTATCATTGTGAACTTGTAGCAATTGAAATTTGAAATAAGATGTGATATTACAAACTAGTTTGACATCACTTACCCACTTTTATATCATTAACACTTTTGACAACAGAAACCTCACTTTAAACTAATGGCAATTAAGATCTGACATGCCATTGTGACATCACAAACCTTTTGTGACATCATCACCAGTGTGACATCAGATTGTAGTTATGACAAGCTATAGTGACATCATAACATTATGACATCGTATTGCCATTTTGCTGTCATAGACACATTGTGAATGTATATCCTGTGATTTCATTCTATTTCAAATGTAGCATATCAGTTGATATCAGAAACACATTGTGATCATAACCATTGTAATATTATGAACCCTGTGTGATGTCTTAACCAGTGTGAAATCACACTGTTGTTATGATATCTTTAGCTAATGGTGACATCACAAAATGACAATGACATTATAGCATTTTCCCTTGTGTCACTGTGACATCATAGTCATATTATGAATGCCTAATCTGTGATTTCATAGTATTTGAAATGTGGCATGTGGGTTGATCTCAATTGTCATTAACTACCATAAGTATATGATTTTGGGAAGGGATTCTGATGTCACCAAAGTATATATAGCCAAAGAGTTAAAGAACTAACAGGTCTGAGATGTCACAAAGTGACACCATGGTTATGATGTCCAGTAGTGTGATATCATGAAATTACACTGGAATTTAGATATCTGATATCATATCTGAAATATGAGATCGAACAGAGATTTTCAACTCACAAAGGGCCTAAAATATCACAATGGCATATCACAAAAGTTATGAGGACAGGAGAGGTATTTGATGTCACAGTAGGTTAGTGATATAACAAAGGCAATGTGATGTGACAAAGAGATTTTGATGTGACAAAGGTTATGAGTTCACAATGGTTTCCTGATATCAACCCACATGGCACATTTGTAATAGAAATAAATCAAAGAACAGGCATTCACAATGGGTCTATGACATCAAAGTGACAATGTGTTGTCAAGGCAGCAATGTTTGATAGGATATGTACTCATTACCTTATTCATGTAACTGTAATCCCTCTGTACACTGTACTTACAATAAAAAATGCACAGAAGAAAAAATTGGTATGGTGTCATTGGGGTTTGGTGTTGTCACACTGAGATGATAGTGTCATGATGATGTGATTTCACAGTCATAATTATTGCACAAAGTATTTGTGATGATACAATGCTATGTGTGATCACAATTTTCATTAGTTTACTATGAGAATATGGGTACACAAAGGGTCTGTAATGCCACAGAGGTCGTGTGTTTTGTAAAGGTGTTAAGAGTTCACAATTGCTTTATGATGTCACAATGTGATTGTGAAGGCACAACAACAACGGGATGTCACAATGGGTTTGTGATGTCACAGTGGTGATGAGGTCACAATGAGTTTGTGATGTCACATGAGTTTTCAATATTACAATGACAGGTCCAATTTCAATTTCTACTAATTCACAATGAGGATACAATTTCAAAGAAAGAATCTTAAGCTCCAAACAATGTGTTT
Source organism: Dipodomys spectabilis (assembly GCF_019054845.1). Classification (NCBI taxonomy): domain Eukaryota; kingdom Metazoa; phylum Chordata; class Mammalia; order Rodentia; family Heteromyidae; genus Dipodomys; species Dipodomys spectabilis. The sequence goes on from NW_024870847.1 coordinate 57,176, forward strand.
TTAGTCATAACTTGTGTGATATGCTGACAGTAGGATATTTTAGGCCTTTAGCAAGCTTATATTCTGTTTTCAAACTCATAATAATTCAGGCATGACATATCATATCAGAAATTGACTCTGACATTATGAACATTGTGACATCACATTGATAGACATCAAGACCATGGTGTCACATTGTGAACTCATAAATCTGTTAGGACTTCATCACATTTGTGCCAACACATGACTTTGGAGACAACACAGTTCCTTTGCGAACTCATATCTTCATTGTGAATTAATGACATTTGAGAACTGGCATACCATTGTGACATTTCCAACCAATTGTGACAGCACAAACCTATTGTAGTAGAAACACATTGTGATCTAATAGCCATGGTGGTAACACAATCCCTTTGTGACCCCACATTTCCATAGTGATATCACTAACCTACTGTGAAATTCCAATCCTTTCATACTCAATCCAGGTATGAAATGTGATACCCGAATCCAGTGTGACATCTAGATCATGGTGACATCACACTGATAGATGTTATGAGCATTTTGTCACTTTCTGACAACACACACCTGTTAAGAGTGCATCACTTTTGAGACAACACATGCCTTTAGAGACATCACAGTTCCTTTGTGAGCTAATATACTCATTGTGAGTTGACAATTGAGATCACATGTGTCATTTTGATATCACCAACCCATTGTGACATCACACACCTCTTGTAAACTCATCACCAGTGTGGCATCACCAATTGTGATATCAAAAGATTATCAAGTCATCATATTGAAACATCACATTGCCATCGTGATATCACTGTGCCATTGTGTTTTCAAAAACTTGCTATGTCTTCATAGAGTTTTAGAAAATTCCTGGCCTTTTATACTTCAGTCTTCTTCTGTGAACTCATCTCCTCATTGTGAAATAGTAGCAACTGAAATTGGACATGTGATTATGAGATGTGACTTCACAAAACTATTTGATTTCACCACCAATGTGACATCACAAACCTATTGTGAGCTTTCATAGCCATTTGACATCACTATCACATTGTGACATCCCAAACCTATTAGGATCTCTTAGCACCTTTGAAAAAACATATGGCCTTTGTGACATCACAGTCCTTTTGTGTAACTATACCTTCATTATGAATTGACAATTGATATCAGACATGCCATTGTAACATCAAGAAACCTTTATGACATCACCAGTGTGACAACATTCTCATTAGGCCAACATCAACTACTTTTGACATCACAAAACTACAACAAGATAACATTATGAGATCACATTGTCATTGTGATGTTATAGACAGATTGTGAATGCCTGTTTCTAATTTTTTTTTTTGGTTGTGGGGCTTGAACTCTGGGTTTGGGTGCTGTCCCTGCTTTTCAGATCTAGGCAAACACTCTATCGCTTGAACCACAGCACCACTTCTGGTTTTCTACTGGTTTTTATTGGGGATAAGAGTCTTATGGACTTTCCTGTCTGAGGTGGGTTTGAACTGTGATCCTCAGATCCTGAGTAGTTAGGATTACAGGTGTGAGCCACCGGTGCTCAGCTTTTTCATTCTAATTCAAATTTGACATGTGTGTTATAAAAGAAACATAATGTGACCTCATAACCATTGTAAAATCATAAATCAGCAGTGACATCAAATTGTCATTATGACACCATCAGCTCATTATGACATCACCAAACAACAATGCCATCACAGCATTATAAATCACAGTGTCATTGTTACTTATGGACATAACAGCATGAAGGCCTATCTGTGAATTCATTCTATTTCAGAAATCCATTTTGACCATATAATAATTGTGATATCACAATCCTCTGTGACACTACATTACTATTGTGATATCATTAACCTGCTGTGCCATCACAAATCATCCTGTCCTTATTAGTTTTGTAACATGCTGCCATTGTCACATATTAGGCCCTTTTTGAGCACATAATCTGTTTTAAATATCATATTTCTGGTATGACATGTGATGTCAGAAATCCCCTGTGACATCATACTGCCCGATGTTATGACCATTGTGTCACATTGTGACATCACAAACCTGTTAGAATGGCATCATGTTTGTGATAACACATGCCTTTGGAGACAGTACAGTCCCTTTTTGAACTCATATATTCATTGCCAATTAATGAAAATTGAGATCTGCCATGCCACTCTGACATCAGGAACCCATTGTGACATCACAAACTTATTGTGACCGAAGTGATCCCCGCGACTCAGGATCCCCCGAAGAGACCACCAGAGACTGTGACCAACGCAATCAGCAAAGAGTCATTTATTGGCAAGCCCAGGCTTGGTTCTCCGTGCACTCGGTAACCGGTGATGCTAAGAGGCCCCGACGCTTGGGTTACAAAATTTTTATATACTTCTTGAGGTAGGGCAGAGACTTAACACACATAATAACATTTTGTAACAAATCATCACACATGGCGGAAAAATCATAACATTACTTTAGCATATGATTGGCGTATTACAGAGCAGGAAAGTATAAGGGACAGGGGATTGGGTGGTTTAAGAGCCGATGTGCTTTAAACTGATGGTGGGATATACTATGTAAACTCCAGTCTACTTGCTAACCTGCAGGTGCTCGTGACTAAGAGTGATCTGCAGAGCCCAGAAAGGGCTTTCTGGCATTTCAGATATGCTGATAAGGCACCCTCTGTGCTGATAAGGCACCAGCTGTGATGATAAGACACCAACTGTGCTGATAAGGCACCACCTGTGGTTTTAAGGCACCAACTGTTCTGATAAGACATCTGTACTGTTAGGCACCATCTGTGCTGATATCCTGTGTTTGTGTAACAGACCAGAACCATCTGTGGTTCAGAGAATTGCTCCATCAAGCCCTTTTTATCTGCAGTGAGTCGAGGTTCAAGCAACACGAAATTACTTATTTAGCAAAAAGCAAATTACAGAAGCAAAACAAGCAGTTAGTAACTATAATATTAACCTGATCAGTATTGTCCAGTCTTTCATGACCTCATCATGCGAATGGCATCAACAACTAATTGTGGCATTATTTTGACATGATATTGTGTATTGCCGTTGTGATATCACTATTCCATTGTGTTTTTACAAATCTATTATGGCCACATCACATCTTAGAAAATTCATGGTCTTTGAGACTTCAAGCTCTTTCTGTGAACTCGTGTACTTATGACCTCTAAGGCAAGGAGAAAAATGATCGAGTCACATTTAATAAAATGAACTAGTTTACACTAGAAAGGGGACTGGGATTACCTTATCCTGGACTGGATACCCAGGTCCAAGAGCAGCCTTGACTACCAAACCTCAGACCTCCAATGGGCAGCCAGACCCTTTCTTAATTGGTCTGCAAACCAACAGCCAAAAAACTATCATCTCCAAAGTGCCAAACCTCAATGGGCAAGGCTTTTTACTTTTCCATTCTTCCCTCCTTCGCTGCAGACCTGTCCTTCCTTTCTAGTCTTTCCCTTTTTCCCTTCCACCACTTCCTTCTTCTCTTCAGGCCTTTCCACTCTCCACAGGCCTGCCCTACTCTGCCCCAGTGACCACTTTCCAACTTTCTGCTCTCCCTCAACTTCCTCTCTTCTCGGGTTTTTCCCTTCCTGCTATCTCACCACTTACTTCCATCCTGGTAGCTCCCATTTTTATCTCCCCTTCCAGTGCTCTGAAAATGCAACCTATATATAGGTTTTATCCCTCCTCACTCCAACGGGTCTTCTGTCTAACCATCACTTCCCAAGCCCAATGCTCAATCACTTCTTGATAGCTCACTATGTGAAGCTTGACACCTCCACATTTGGTGGCATTCCCCACACTCTCTGGTGGGCCAGGCCAAGAATTTACTATGGTTATCTGCTCCCACAGATAATTCTGGCTCCACTGGTTATTATATTATCCTCATTGTGAATTAGAAGCAATTGCAATTGTATATGTCATTGTTATACTACAAACTTGATGAGACATCAATAACACATTGTGACCTCATCACTGCGGTGATATCACAAACTCATTGTGATATTACATTGCAATTGTGCCACTATGATCACATTGTGACATCCCAATCCTATTATGACCTCAGAAGTTTTGAAAGAAAGCATGGCTTTTGTGACATCACCGGCAACTTTGTGTACCCATATCCTCATATTGAGCTAATGACAATTGAGATCAGACATGCCATTTTAACATCGCAAAACCTTTGTGACATCATCACCATTGTAACTTCACATTGTCATTATAACAACATCAGCCCATCATGACATTATAAAACAGCAATGACATCATAGCATTATGACATCAAATGGTCATTGTGATATCACAGATACATTGGAATGCCTATTCTGTGATTTCATTCTATTTCAAATGTGGCAGGTGGGTTGATATCAGAAAGACATTGTTACAACATAACCATTATGATATCACAATACCTTGATGACACCATATTGCCATTATGATATCACTAACACCCTGTGATATCACAAAACTGTCCTATCCTCATAAATGTTTTGACATGCTGCCAGTGTGATCTCTGGCCTCTCTGACCTCATAAATTTTTTAACTCATAATACTTCAGGTATGACATGTGATACCAGAAATGCACTGTGACATCATGACCACTGTGACATCACACTGCCAGATGTCATGACCACTGAGTCACATTGTGACATCACAAACCTGTTAAGACTCATTACAGTTGTGCCAAGTGTAATCTTATCACCACAGCGACATCACAAACCCATTGTGAAATCAGATTGCCACAGTGATATTAAGATCACCTTGTGACATCCCAAACCGGTTGTGACTTCTTAGCACCTTTGAAAAAGCACATGGTGTTTGTGACATCACAGTCCTTTGGGTAACCATATCCTCATTGTGAACAAAAGACAACTGACATCAGACACGCCATTGTATCATTACAAATGCTTTGTGACATCATCTCCAGAATGAGATCACATTGTTGTAATGATACCATCGGCCCATTGTGACATCCCAAAATGACAATGACATCATAGCATCATGACATCACATTTTCATTGTGAAGTCATAGAGACAATGTGATTGCCTATTCTGTGATTTCATTCTATCTCAAAAGTGGCATATCGGTTGATTTCAGAAACCCATTGTGCCCACATCACCCTTGTGACATTACAATCCCTTTGTGACCTCATATTGATAATGTGATATCATTAATGCAATGTAACTCACAAATCTGTCTTGTCCTCAGAAATTTTGTAACAAGCGACTACCTTGACCTGGGCTGCATGCCCAGAGCTAATTGCGGCCTCAACCATGAACCCTCAGACATCCAAAGAGCAGCCCAGCCATTTGTTAATTAGTCTTCAAACAACCAACCCACAAAATAATGATCTCTAAAGTTACACACTTCAAAAGACAAGGCTTTTTACTTTCTCTTCATCCTCCTTTTCAGACCTGTCCTATATTTCAGGTCTTTTCATTTTTTCCTGCCACCATTCCTTTCTTTTCTTCAGGCTGCTCTACTCTTGATAGGCCTGCCTGCCTTATCCAGATGGTCAGCTGCCATTCTTCACCTCCTGCTCTCCCTCAATTTCCTCTCCTCCCAGGTCTTTACCCTCCTGCAGTCTCATAACTTCTTTTCTTCCATGCCTTTCCCTTTTTCTCTCCCCTTCTGTTGCTCTGAACATGCAGCCTAAATATAGGCTGTACCCTTCCCCCACTGCAATATGTTTCTTGCATAACAGTTTTCAATCATCACTTCCCAAATGTCCATGCACAATCACTTCTTGGCAGCCCACCATTTGAGGCTTGACATCCTATCTCCTTCAGCAGCCTGTCCTGCCCCCTCCAACGGCATGCACTCCCCTCTCTGGTGGTCCATACCAGGAGGCCATGATGGCTATCTGTTCCCGTGGATTATAGGGGCACTGATGGTTATTACAGTGTCTTCATGGTGCACTAGGAACAATTGAAATTGAACAAAAATTGTGATATTACAAACTTGTGAAATAACTAACCCATTGTGACCTCATCACCACTGTGACATCACAAACCCATTGTGACATCACATTGCTCTTTTGACACCAGGATCACATTGTGACCTCCCAAATCTATTATGACCTCTTATATCCTTTGAAAAAAATACATAGCTTTGTGACATCACAGTCCCTTTGTGTACCCAAATCCCCACTGTGAAATAATTGAGAATCAGACATGACATTTTAACATCAAAAACAGTTTGTGAGATTATCATAATTGTGATATCACATTGTCATTTTGACACTGTGTGCTCATTGTGAAATCACAAAACTAAAATGATATGATAGAATTATAACTTCACATTGTTATTATGACATCATAGACACATTATGAATGCCTTTTCTGTGATCTCATCATTCTCTTTCAGATGTGGCCCGTATGTTGATATCATAAACAAATCTTGAATTCATAGCCATTGTGACATCACAATCCCTTTGTACATCACATTGCCATTGTGATATTACTAACCCACTGTGACATCACAAATCTATCCTGTCATCATAACTTTTGTGACATGGGGCAATTCTGATACGTTAGGCATTTTTGTCCTCATAATCTGTTGTCGACCACATTAGATTTCACATATGACATGTGATATAACAAATTCCCAGTGACATCATGACCATGGTGATATCACACTGCCAGATGTCATAACCATTGTGCCAAATTCTGACATCACAAACCTTGTAGGATTTCAATATATTTGTGCAACACATATTTTTGGAGAAATCACAGACCTTTTTGAACTTATATACTCATTTTAAGTTAAAGACAATTGAGAACCATTATGTCATTGTGACATGCCCAACATACTGTGACATCACCAATCTTTTGTGACATCATCACCAATGTGGCATCATCAACTAATTGTGACATCAAAACAATATTTTGACATGATGTAGTGAGTTGACATTGCCATGGTGATATCACTGTCCCATTGTGTGTTCACAAACCTAATATGACCTCAAACATTAAAAAAAATTCCTGTCCATTAGGATTTCAAGCTCCTTCTGTGAACTTGTGTGCTCATTGTGAAATAGTAGCAATTGAATTTGGACATGTGTTTAAGATATTACAAAAGCATCATGACATCAAAAACCCATTGTAACCTCATCACAATTGTGTATCATAAAGCTATCATGACCCCTAAGTATCTTTGAAAACACATCTGGCATTTGTGACATCACAATCCCTATGTGTACCCATATCCTCATTGTGAACACATGACAATTGTATTCATATATGCCATTGTAACATCACAAACCCTTTGTGAACCCATCACCAGTGTGACAACACATATTCATTATGACACCATAACCTCCTTGCAACATCACCAATTTACAATGACCTCATATCATTATGACATTATTGTCATTGTGATGTCATAGACACATTGTAAATACCTATTCTCTTATTTCATTCTATTTCAAATGTGGCATGTGGGTTGATATCAGAAAACCATTGTGATCTCATAAATATATGGCCCTTTCTTGTTACATAGTTTCATTTTATTCTCCATTGTTGGTAAATAAAGCCTCCAGATTGGACTTCAGGAGCTGTCCATGATCATTGCTTCATTCCTTTTCCCTGCTCTTCCTTTACATTTAAATTCATTTTTACTTTTACTTTTTGTCAGAAGCAAAGAGGCAATTAAAAATCTATATGTAATGTTAACTTTTATTCATTTTTGGGGGGGGCAGTCGTGGGCCTTAACTCCGGGCCTGGGTGCTGTCTCTTAGCTCTTCACCTCAAGGTTAGAGCTCTACCACTTGAGCCACAGCGCCACTTTCGGGCATTTTTCTGCTTATGTGGTGCTGATGAATCAAACCCAGGGCCTCATGCATGCAAGGCAAGCAGTCTACCACTGAGCCACCTTCCCAACCCATAGTTTTTATTCTTGAATTACTAAAATTCATGCAGAACATGTCAATTCAAGCAGCATAAAATGGCAGATGTCATGAGTTTGATCTCTGTCCCTCTCCTGTGGCTCTCTTGCTCTACCATAGGGTGACCACTCCTACTAGTTAGTTATGTATCCATGCATCTAAACCAAATGTGCACAAAGGGGAAGCTATTAAAAAGAGAGTCACCCAAGGTCCTCCAAACCTATCTTACTAAGAGGCCAAATTTCCAATTCACACTATGGAGATTCAAACTTCTACATTCAGGTTCAAAGACCTGAATCAAGTCTGTGATGGAACCACATGACTGAAGATGGTAGCTCATTGTCCACTATAGAAGAAGTCTCCAATAGCTGGGAATCAGCCCTCTGCCTTTCCCACTAAGTCACAGTGTCAGGTATGAGAACTAAGGAGTTACACAGACCATTTAGAGGTTACTAGACGTTGGGTTTTAACATTTGTAATTCCAAGATTCACTTCAGATCAAATATTGGGCCTGCACAGCAGCAGCCCAAGAGAAAATGATGTCCAGAACTTGTGTAAGAGTCTCAGACTATTTGAATTTGTTTTTATTGATCTATCTTTTTTCCTACAATGCACACCTGTGGTCAAATGGGGGCTTTCTTACGGTCTTAATGAATTTTGTTATAGCATCACAATGAAATTGAAATACACAGCTATAACTCTTTCTCTAAAGGAATACTGATTCATTTGGCAGTAGGAGAGTTCAAACTGATGACCTCTAATATTCTAGGCAGGAGTTCTACTACATAAGTCCCTTACTCCAACCCTTGTTCTTCACTTTGAGCATATCAACACACTGCCTTACGCATTTCAAGAATGCTGATGTAAACTATTTGTTAGGAAACTATCTTTGGAAAGGATGATGCTCTCTTTTCTCTCACTCTTATAGGTGTTAATAACCCGTTTCATGGAGCTGTATGGCATAGGGCATTTTGCTACAATATTAGATGATTCTTTTATTTGGGGGGGGGGGGTTCTGGTCATGGGTCCTGAACTCTGGGCCTGGGCGCTGTCCCTCAGCTTTTCAGCTCAAGGCTAGCACTCTAGCACTTGAGCCACAGCACCACTTCTGGCTTTTTTGTTTTTGGTTATGTGGTGCTGAGGAATCGAACTCAGGGCCTCAGGCATGCAAGGCAAGCACTCTACAACTGAGCCAACTTCTCAGCCACTATCAGATGATTCTGAAGTAATTCCACTATTCTTTTAACATCAGTCATTCTAGATTTAAAGAAAAAGACCTTAAATATCCTCAGAAAATTGATGAGGTCTTTAAAATCCAAAAGATAGAGCAGCTTTTCAGATTATGGATGCCATGAAGTATCGTACTGGATTTAATTTTTAAGTGAGAAAACAGCTGCTTTCATGACCCATCTAACTATAAAATTTTCTTGGTCTTAGTTATGTTGCATTTTAAGGTAAATGACAAAAGTGCCAACTTAGTGACTTCATAAGGGACTCAGCATTACATAGTTAAATAGTTGTCAAAAATTACTGAGTTGAATAGAGAACATGCTTAATTTATATTAAAGTAGTAATATATTGCCATTAATGCAAGGATGTATTTTATTAGTAAATACTGAAAAGGAAAAAAAAAAGTATTTCTATAGGGGATTCATCTTGGCAATAGTCATTTTGCAGTAGGCTGATACTACCTGCATTCTTTCAAACACATGCTATTTTTGAGTGTGTTATTGTTTTAATTCTTCTCAAGAGCTACGCAGTTAATCTTGGATTCCATTAAGAAAACACCAAAGTGCATACTGATATTATAACTTTTTATTTATTTATTTTTTTGTTGGTCATGGGGCTTGAACTCTGTGCTTGGGTGCTATCCCTCAGCTCTCCAGCTCAAGGCGAACACTCTAGGGCTTGATCCACAGTGCCACTTCTGGTTTTTTGGTGGTTTATTGGAGAAAAGAGTCTCACGGACTTTCCTGTATGTTTTGGCTTTGAACCACGATCCTCAGGTGTCAGCCTCAGGAGTAGCTAAGATTACAGGCGTGAGCCACCAGTGCCTTGCTCTGATATTACAATTTTTTAAGACCAAAAAATGATGTATTGTATGTTTCCAACAATAAATCAAGTCCATACCAAATAAAGACTTTAGTATTATTTTAAGCAGTAGTGTTTGGGGGTTATAATTCAACAAATACAGACACTTCATATGCCTTAACTACTTCTTTGAATTTTCTCTTTATTGTCAAGTTTAAAAAAATCTGGATCCACTTTAGTGAAAGTTTCCAATTGGACCCTTTGTCATGAACCCTCTGCACCTAGAAATACATAGAAATTCACTTTGTTTTTAAATTGTTGGAGCAAGTTCCAAGACCTGCACATATGTTGAATGGAAGCCACTGGTGTATGTTTGGCTCTTGCACATGGCCAGCATTCTAACAGGAGCATACATGAGGACATGGATAGTACTGAAGGACAAAATCTTTGGGAGCAAACACTGGGACCTGGCAGCCACTGAGGACAGAAGGCATTGGCTGATACCCTTGTAGTTCCTGCAACACTGCCATGGCTGTAGCAATGGCATCATTCTGTGCCCCTCGCATACCTGTAGAAACCTTGGCAACAGTCCTACAGGCTCAAGACTAAAAGAGCCAGTGGGTTCATGCCAACCTGTGATTGGTCCATTGCAACCATTGTGAGTGGTCTCTGCAGTCCATTAAAGTGCTGGGAGTTCCTGGTGACCTGCTGGACTCAGTTCTACGTTGACAATTTTGAGTGTGTGGTAGTTTTTTTCTTATTTGGAGGGGGGGGCTATGTTTTGTTTGGGTTTGGGTATTTCCTTTTGGTTATTGCTCTGGGGTTGTTATTTGCTTAGCTAAGTTTAGGTAGATTTACTTCTTGCCATCCTAGCAAAAGATGGGAGAACACAGTGAATTAGGCTCAAGCTCTTAGGAAAGGGATATTTTCACAGAACAAGACAGTATGAAGGAAATCATTGGCTACGGCAGGAGATTTTCCCTGAACAATACAGTGTGAAGGAGGAGATCATTGACTATGGTAGTATGGATATGTAAAATTGGCCTAGCACCACCTTATAGACACTAAGGTGGTAGTGAAAATAACCCTAAAGGGAGAGTTCAACAATTGTCAGATCAAAAATGAGATGGACAGGTCGGGACTGTGGCTCAGTGGTAGATGTTTGCCTCGCAACCAGGAGGCCCTGGGTTCAATTCCTTAGCACCACAAGAACAGAAAAAGCTGGAAGTGGTGCTGTCGCTCAAGTGGTAGAGCACTAGCCTTAAGCTGAGGAGATAAGCCACAGTGCTTACGCCCAGACTACAAGCCCTAGGGCCCACAAAAAGTTAAAAAATGAGATGGATATTATTAAGTTTTTCCATCACTGACCCATGATGAGGTCATACCAGGTGAGGGAAAAGGATGAGCACCAATACCTGGCAGTGGAACTGGTCATCCAGAGACCTCCTAACATATATGTGAAAATTATACCACCTATTCAAGAATGAAGTCAGGAGATTGTTCAGATTGTGAGTACTGTGCATTACTTTAACGAAAATATAAATGAATAATGACACCTTAAACCCAATAACATCGTGTTGGATGACAAATGCAATGTGAAGGTCAATGGCTTTAGCATGAGCATAAGGACTTCCCAAGGGTAGTTGCTGAAGTTCATATTGGTACCTTAATTTTGTCCCTATAAAATATTCCTGCATGGAAATTACAATGTCTGCAATGTAGACATCTGGTGCTTGGGTGTCCTCATTTGTATTCTATGGGGATGGCACATTTCCCATTTGAATATATGAAGTTTAGCCAGAGAGAGGTAATTGTCTTGAAGTTCACATACATTTCTCTATTCACTTGTCTCCAAAAGAACAAAATATCATCTTGAAACTGTAAACTGCAGACTCAAGTGAGCGTCACAGTATGGAACAAACAATAAAGATTGGCTCAACCAAGTTGAGGAATATTTCCTCTGTCCTGATGAGCTACTATGTAATGAGCTAAAATCTATTATTCTTGCACTCATATGTGACATGGGGTATAGCCTGCCTGATAAGCACAAATCTATATTGGACAGGACATTCAATGAAATCATTAAAGTAGTATGACAGCAATGAAATTAAATCAGTGCCTTCAATTGTTTCAGTGTGCCAATCTTCTGCATATATATAACATGTATATATGTATATATTTCACAAATATATTACATATTAAATATGTTATATATAAATATATGCATAAATATACATAATTATGGAGATGGAGTTTCATGGAATTCTCTGCTTTTGCTTCAAGCCAACATTCTCCTCATCTGAGCCTCCTTAGGTGCTAGGATTATAGACTGGGGCCAGGCAAAACATTTCCTAATAAATGCAACAGAGAGCCTATGTTTAACTTCCAAGAAACATTAGAAACTGAAAGATAGTAGAATGATGAATGTAAAATAAAACACTTAAGTTATTGTAAAATTTCCAAAACTTATTTCATACAAACATTAGGGGACAGTGTTACGAGATTTATCTTTTACAAAAAGATGAATAAAAAATTAAACACAGATACAGATCCCAGTTTGAAGTGTGAAAGTAAGTGGAAGGCCCATAAATTCAAGTCCTAGTACTGACCCATAACCATATATAAAATTAATTTTCTACCTGTTTTATTATAAAAATCTGTACAGAGCTGCTACAGTTACATGAGCAAGGTAATGAGTACATGTCCTGTCAAGCATTGTTGCCTCCTCCTTTGTTTTTCCCCTACCATTCCTTCCCTCCCACCTAAACAACTACCCACCCCTAAGTTGTAAAGTTCATTTTCAAGGTAGTGTCTTGTACGTCTTTTACATAAAATTTTTACAATGGGTCAACCTGTAGCCTTAATTAAGTATTTTGTGTTTTCCCTTACACTCCCTGAATTAGAGAATTATATATACAAGATGCAGGTTACCAGAATAAAATATAGTGAAAACAGGGGTTATATCATGGGGAAGGAATATATAAAGCAACCAAAAATCACATGGTACCTTATAAATAGGTTAGAAACTTTAGCAAGAAAGGAAAAACTACTTGCGTCCATATCTTGAGGTTTATTTCGGTTAACTTCATCTTATCTGGTCATATGTACATAGCTTTTGACCTTTTCTGCTTGTCCTAGATATGTACTAGTTATTGCAAATAAGGGAAACCATGGGACCTATGTTTCATTGGGCATGCCTTACTTCACTTAATATAGTTTTCCCCAAGACTTTCCATTTCCTAACAAATTGGGCGATGTCATTTTTTTTAATGGAGGCATAGAATTCATATATATATATATGACATTTTCTTGATCCATTCCTCTACTGAAAGGCATCTGGCTTGGTTCCATATCTTAGCTATGGTAAATAATGTTGCAATAAACATAGTTGGGCTGGTAGCCTTAGTATGGCCTAGTTTGTGATCATTTGGGTAAATGACTGAAAGTGGGATGGCTGGGTCATAGGGGAGCTCTATGTGGAATCTTTTGAGGAATCTCCATATTGTTTTTCAAAGTGGTTGAACAAATTTATACTCCCATCAACAATGCAGTAGAGTTCCGTTTTGGCCACATCCCTTCCAGTATCTATTATTAGATTTCTTATTTATAGCTATTCTAACAGGGGAAAGGTGGAATCTCAATGTTGTTTTGATCTGCATTTCTTTTATGGCTAGAGAAGTTGAACATTTCTTCATGTGGCTATTGGCCATTGTTATTTCCTCTTCATAGAATTTTCTTTTTAAGTCTTTAGCCCACTTACTTATCAGGCAGTGTTTATTTGAGGATTTGTTGTTGGGGGATTTAATTTTTTGAGTTCAAAGCATATTTTAGATATGGGACCCTTGTTTGTTGTATGGCTAGTGAAGATTTTCTCCTAATCCACGGGATTCTATTGATTTTGCTAGCTGTGTCCTATGCCATGCACAAGCTCTGCACTTTCATGCAATCCCCATTTGTGCAACCTTTCTTTGATTTGTTCTGTTTCTGGGTCTCTATTAAGAAAATTTCAGCCTGTGCCTAGGAGAACAAGGGTTTCTCCTATTCCTTCCAATATCGTTTTCAGGGTGTGTGCTTTGACTCTGAGGTTGACAATTTTGTAGGCCAGAATTTGTTTTTTTACCCCATCCTTTGTGTTCATAGAATTGTCTGTATTATGTGTAAACAGGCTGCTTTACAAGGTATCTTTCCATGTCATACAGTAGGTATTACATGGCTCTATGTAAGTATTGTATAATGACATAGAACTTTCTAATGACTTAGCTATAAAATCTATTAATGTTAATTAAGTGCCATGAAGAATGCCAAACCTCCATTTTTGTGCGCAACTCCGTCCTTGTCCTCCCTATTGTTTAGCAGCTTATATCACACTGAGCATAACTGAAGCTGGCACATGGAACAGACATGAACTCGATGGATCCTATCTGTGAGATGGCCCCAAATACAGCAAATATCAGAATCAAAGAGATTGAAGCAGTTATCCAAGGTTCCTAGTTGTATGAATGACTTCGGCTTCCAATGGTTGTACCTGCCCCTGTCAGAAGCCTGTTGATGGTCTGTCACCATCAAAGCTCACACTGAAGCTTAACTTCTCAATGTAGCAGTGTCACGAGGTGGAACCTGTAAGAGAGGTTTCACTCATAAATAGATTAATGCCATCTCATCAACTCTGAAGGGACTAACATCATCGTCATTCTAGCACATGCCATGATGCCAAGATCCTCTGTGATATGATGCACATAGGGGGCCTTAGCCCATGTGCTAGCATGCTATTTAGACATTGCATCTACTATTAATTTTGATTGAAATCGACCTTTTTTCCGTATGAAGTATACAGCTTCAAGGATTTTGTTAAACCATGACAAAATGGACTGAGATGCTATATTTTTGTCTTTTTCATGGAACTGAGGGATAAACTGAGAGCCTTACACTTACTAGGCGGATACGTTACCATTTGTTTGAGCCTGCATTCCCCCAACCATTTTTTTTCTTTTTCATTTGGCTTTTCATATAGTCTTGTGCTAACTTCACTCAAGCCACCCTCATTACCCCATCCTCCTATACCTCTAACTCTCAATATCTGGGATTAGAGCCTGTGACACCAGTTTACCCCTTCGAATATACTATTCTTTTGGGAAGAGAGATACAGACCCCTGAGAAGAAGCTTATGTGTATTTGTGTGTGCTTGTGTGTGTGTGTGTGTGTGTGTGTGTGTGTGTGTGTGTGTGTGTGTGTGTATGTGTGTATTCGGGTACTGGTCTTGGTGATTTATTTTGTACTGAGGGTGAATCTTCCTGATGATTCTGCATTCTAATTCTTTTCACTAAAAAAGAAATGCTTCTCTGCGTGCTAGTGGCTCACAACTGTAATCCTAGTTCTTCAGAATGCTGAGATTTGGGGATAACACTGTTAAGCAAGGTGAGCCACGAAAAGTCCATGACACGCTTATGTCCATTTAATCACCAAAAATGTCAGAAGAGGAGCTGTGGCTTAAGTAATAGAGTAATATTCTCGAGGAAAAAATAGAAATAGCACCTAGGCTCTTATCAAGGTTAAGGACCAGCACCCATACAAAATCTCCAGATAGCACTTGTGCTATTACAATGAGCTCTTGTGCTTTTTAAAGTCACAATTATGTCTAATGGATTATCTGTACAGGATAGTTGCAGTAAAAAAAAATCTTGTATTTCTTCATAAGGTATGTTCTTTCTGGACCATCTTTATGACCCATTTTTGTCTCTTGAATGATGTCTTGATTTTGAAATAGAGGAAAAATTCAGCGATGAATTTGTTCTCTGCATCCTTCCCTCATCCATTATTAATATGTTCTCTCTTTTTATTTTTTGGCAATCCTGGGGCAGGAACTCAGGGCCTAGGCACTGTCACTGAGCTTCTTTTTTGCACAAGGCTAGCACCCTATGACTTGAGCCACAGTGCCACTTGTGGCTTTTTCTTTTTATGTGTTACTGAGTAATTAAACCGAGAGCTTCTTGCATGCTGAGCAAACACTCTACCACTAAACCACATTACAAGCCACATGATCTCTTTTTAAAATATATCTGTCATGTTTACTTCTGTCCCATTTCTGAAGCCACTGCCACTGTTCTTGAATCTATCCTCAGTTTTACTCATAATTGCCTTTCATTCCCTATAACTGCTGAATTGTTTTCCACTCCACCAAAGAAACTATCTTTCCTTTTCTTAAATTTCACACTTCATTTGCTAAAAATGAAGGAATAACTCAATTACCAGTGTCTGAAATTGAGGACACTTAGAATAGTAAATAGATTTTTCTACTTATTTTTTCAGCCGTGGTGCTGCAACTCTGGGCCTGGGCGCTGTCCATCAGCTCTTCTGCTCAAGGTGATTGCTTCACCACTTGAGCCACAGTGCCATTTCCAGTTTTCTTAGTGCGTTATGGGAGATAATACTCTCTCAGCCTTTCCTGCCTGGGCTGGCTTTGAACCGGCAGCCTCAGATCTCATCCTTCAGAGTAGCTAGGATTACAGGAATGAGCCACGGCTGGCCAGCTAATAAATAGCTTTTTATGTGTATCAGGTGATACACAACAACTCAGAACCTTGGGATATCTTTTGTCTTCCAGTCTGGGAAGGATCTAACCCCACAATATGCCCTGCAAGACAACAAAATTAAAGAGATTCTACAAATGTAATTAGTTCCCACAAGATTTGGGTGTGAGTTACTTCCAAGTAGTGAGTGCAAAATAAGGCCTTTCTAGAAGTCAGTGCCGCCAACAGGATGAATCAAACAGTAAAGAGAATATGTTTGTTAAGAAAGTATGGAGGTGTCTAGGAGCTGACAAAAGTGGTTGTATGATAGGAGACAAGAAACCAGAAATCACAGTCTCACAACCACAGAACCTAAAGCATACCAGGCATCCCTTAAGTTTGGAAGAGATCCCCACATTCCATGAGAGACTATAGCCTGGTGGCCCCCTGGTAGAAACTGAGCAGCTGCTAGAGACAAACTACACCCAAACTACCAAACTTATGTCCTACTATTACTGGTATTTAATGGTCAAACAAATAAATTTGTGGTAATTTGCCACATATCATGACTAAATAAATGCATCTCCCAGAGTACTGGTGCCTCACACCTGTAATCCCAGCTACATAGGAAGCTGAGATCTGAGGATCCAGATTCAAATGGATCTCAAGCAGCAATGTCTGTGATATTCATATTGCCAATAAATAGTAAAAATATTGGAAATGGTGGTATGCTTAAGTAATACGGCACCAGCCTTAAGAGAAAAGCTAAGTAAAACTCAAGACCCTAAATTAAAACTCCAATACCAGTACATACACAAAAAATAATGGAAAAATGAGAGCATTTATTGAAGAGCATCTGGTGTTTTCTCTGCTCTGTGTAAAACTCTAACATCTCTCACACTTTTTGCTTGTGCTTGAAGAAATTTATTAAAATCTATAACACCACGTTAATGATATCTAACTACACAACTATACAAATGTGTTGGTCACACACTTTTCAATATAGCATATTGTAATTGTTACTGCAAACAAAGTACCATTCCTACTAATTTAATCTAATTAATCTCAGTAACTGGATTTGTATATTGGTATTTCTCACAATACTTTATCTGAAATCAAACTTAAACTTCGTAACTCATCAAAAGGGCAAACTTATGCTGTATCTTCAGGTACATTCCTTTCTGTCACTTTTCCTACAAATGAAAATTAATTGATTCCAACATTTAAAAATCCTACATCCCAAATTAAGAGAAGACTCTGATTAAAACTAAAAACTTTAAAGTGTTTTCAATTTCTGTTTAATTTGGACAAAGTACTTAAAGATATCTTTGGACTTCCATAGAGATATCATATCCAAAACTTCATCTATACCATATAAATAAGTTCCCTAAAGGCTGTCTATAAATTCACATAGATGTTGCTCAATTCACTAGAGCAAAAGAACTATAAATTCTGACTTACATCTATAAACATCCCATGACAATTTCTAGATCATTCCATTTTTCTCAGAACCATGAAGGCTGCCAAGATACTCACTAATGGTGAGAGGAGAAAAAAGAGCAAGTTTGCGATGGCTGATATTTTACAAAAGCCTTATTTGCATGTGGGTACACACAGAAAGCTATACAATGTTCAGCTTTACGTGGAAAAAAAAGGAACTCGCCCTACAGAGAGAGAAAACTCTTGGCAGGAGGAAGATGGACTGAAGAATTACCTGAATGCATGTCTTCTCATATATTTCCCTCCATGTGCTTCATGGAGTTTTCTCTGGGACTCAATGCTCAATAAGGCAGACCACGGTCATCCCAGCAAAAGCACAGTCAGCCAAGACTCAGGAAACAGCCACTTCTTTGCTCTCCCTGTGAAAACATCACCAACCGAATGAAAAATAAAGCAAAGTGGATTTCAGGGGCACATAAAGAGAACCATAATGCTTTTGGGGACAAAGAAAACATGTGTGTGTGTGTGTGTGTGTGTGTGTGTGTGTGTGTGTGTGTGTTCTTGTGTGTTGGTACTGGTACTTAAAATCAGGACTTTGGAACCACCCTTTAGGAACTACACATAACTACACTTTAGCTTCTTTGCTCAAGCCCGGTGCTCTACCACTTGAGCCACACTCCACTTTTGGCTTTTTAGTCATGAATTGAAGAAAAGAGCATCATAATCTCTCCTGACCAGGCTGGATTTGAACCTTTATCCTCAGATTTCAGCCTCCTGTTTAGCCTGAATCACAGGAATGAGCCATCAATGCTGGCATTAGTGACAGACCAATGTACTGATTTCAAGCCCCAATACCAGCACAAAAACCAAAACCAAAATCATACTTCATAGCCTATAAATATACAGATAGCATATTAAACCAATATAATGAAATGTGGAGAAATGTGAAGGCCATCTGAAAATGATTATTATTATTAGCTTTTCTGATTTTTAAAAACCTAAAATTTCTTTCCTAAAATGTAAACTAACTACACAAGTCCCTCATACCAAGGTATATGTTTCAAATGAGATAGCAGATAAGGACAAACAGAAAATGCTGAGGAAAACAAATAATTTTAGAATTCAGTGATTATTACACAGAAAATCTACTTTAGCATCTGTACTTTGAAACTGTTTCAAGTAGGCTACAGTAATGACAAAAACTACTGTTCTTCTCATTAACACTTCTCATGAAAACAGGTTTACTTTATTCCCTTTATCTGTGAATATTTGATTCACTTTTCCCAAAATGACACTAAAGAGACTCAGTCTTTCCAAAAATCCAAATTTTATATCTTAACACTTAAATCAAATATATCAGGTATCTTCTTTGGGTTGGGAGTATCATAACAACTTTTAAGTTGTTCTTTTACCTTTGATGCCAGGAGGGTGTGTATTTTCACAAAAGAGGACAGGAAAACACTCAGTAGATCACCGGAAGGCTGAACTCTGAAGATCATGGTTGAAAACCATGAAAACTCTTACCTCCAACTGAAAAACAAAAAGCTGGAAGATGTGGCTCAAGTGAGAGGCTGCTAAAGCAAACAAAACCAAAAGGAGGGATGGGGACAGAGGACAGCATCCAGGGCCAAACTTCATATTCAAAGACCATCTCACATATGCACAAATAAATCTGACAACAATTCAGATTAACATCATCTGAACTGCCTAATGGGAAGTGTGCATGAGAATTTAAAAATATTTCTATTTTTAAGAAACACATTTAAGGAGTTCTGTGAAGATGGGGGAGGAGAAGCTGGAGGCTAAACATGCTTTCACATAGGAAGCAGTTTTAGTGTTCCAGTGAACAATCCTAGGCCAGAAAATTTCACCAAGTGTGCCATTACAGTACAGAGAGTTTGGCCAGAGAGGGAAAATACAGGCAAGGAGACAGATCTGAGCATGTGCCAGAGGTCATGGCTGTTGTTGTGTTGGCAGCGGCAGCGATGGCTGTAGCCATCATACTTACAACAGAAAGAGTCCGGGACAAAGGCGCCAGAGGCAGCAGGTGAGTGGATTCTATTCAACACCAGCAAGAACTGACAAGTGTCAGATATCTTCATCCTGCAGATTGCAGACCAGAGACAACCCAGGAAACAAGACTGTCTTGAGTAGAACCCTGACATTCTCACTCCTTCTCAGAGAGCAGAGGAAGGAAGGCCACCCCTCCGTACCCACCCCCCAACTACCGGAGATCTCTGTCTTTGATACTGACAAAGACCAGAGAAAACTCTGCCCCTTTGGGAGGGACTTTCTTCACTGGGTAAACAGAGCCAGAGGCTGCCACTCCCTACAGCAGCCAAGAAAATCAATTGAAATTCAGTAAACATAAACCCTGAGAAAGGCTACAGGCTGGGCTCTGTGAGTGTCTCAGAAGCTAGCCCCTCAGGAAAAAGCTACAGTTTGCTGAAAGGCCTCAACACTACCCAGAACCTAGTCTCATCACAGCATCTCTAAAGTAGAGGAAACAGCCATCTCCCTCTTTTGTGATGCTCAAAGCAGATCTCCCTCCCTCTGAACTAGCCTGGGAGGAGGAGGATCACAAAATCCTGGGTAAAGCAGTGCATTTTTCTGCCTGCCCAAACAAACTGACTTAAGTAACCAATCAAGCCACAGGAAAACCAAACACCACAAGCAAACCAGAGACTCCAACAGGACACTGGTTATGGACACAAGGGAGATAAGGATCTTCCCATCCGCCCAAAAAAAAATCAAAGAAATCTTTTCTTTGTACCTTTTTTAAAAATTTTTTAAATTTTTTGTTAAATTTTTACTTTTTAATTTTTTTGAAAAAATTGTTCTCTATTAATCTCTTTTTTCTTCCTCTTACAATTTTTATTTTAGATTTTAGGTGTATATGTGTGTGTGCTATTTTTTAGCTCTATTGAATTTTTGATCCTTTTTTCTTTCTTTCTCATTCTTTTCATTTTTCTTCTCTTTCATTCTTTTTTGCATGACTTAATTGCTGCTCTGCTCATCCCCAGATATACCCGACATTGATTATTAGACCTTATCCCATGTTGTCTACACACTTAATCCAAAAATTTATTACTCAATTCAAAACCTCTCAGACTTAAATTCCTTAGTAGCAGTATTAACCCTTTATACCTATAAAATATTTTAAGCATTTTTTAGTTTTTAGTTTTTCAACTCCTTTCTATCCCTCACTTCCTCTCTTCCTATCCCCGTTCTTCTCAGAATACTACTTCTTTAAACTTGCATAATTCTAAATGTTTCACTTTTTAATTTAAAATTTTTGTTTTTCCATTTTTTCTTGTCTTTTTTTCTTTTTCTTCTTTTTTTCTCTCTACTATCATCCTGTCCAATCCATTTCCCTCCTTGAGATAAGGACCTGGTTAATTACACTCTCCCTTTACCTTTCCACATCCCTTTGGTGTTAGTTTTACCCACATTTCTTCCTAATTTCTGCCAAATTCTTCTTTGTTGTTTGTGGACGATTAATACATAATTGTTTGGTATTTAATAAGTTGTATCTTTTGAATTAGATTGTATCTGCAGACTTTTGACTGTGCAACTATGGACATTGGTTCATGGTTGTCTTAAAATAGTGTTCTACCACAAAGCTGGTGTTACTCTCATCCCAAATGGGCAGAAGAACCTGGAAAAAAACACAAGAAAAATGGCAAGTCCGGGGAGCTCAACTCCCACTCATGATAATCAGGGGGCAGAACAGATCATGAATAATCCAGACAAGAGTTCCCAAAAAGCTCTACAAATACTACTGGTAAACATGGTAAATGAAAAGATTAAAAACCTGCGAAGGATCAGTAAGAGCATGATATGGAGAAAGAGGAGGCAAACTAAAGATCAGTACAGGAATCTCATGAGCGTGAGGATGCTACTCAAAGACTGATACAGGAATTACATGAGCAGATTGAGAACACTAAATGAGAAATAAAGGAATTACGTGAGCAGGCCAAGAACAGACAAAGAGAAAGTCAGGAATGGAGTGAGCAGGCTGAGAACACTTAAAGAGAACTACAGGAATTGGGCGCATATGAGGAAGCTAATCAGAGTAATACAGGAATTGAGAGAGTGGGACGAGAAGATCAATAGAGGAATCTATGGAACCCATAAACAGAAAGCTGAAAGAAGTCAGGGAGACTACAAAGGGAATGCTGAATGGAACCCAACAGAAGGAATAGAAGTCCAAGGAAACCATAACCAATTAAATAAGTGATTTGAGAATAAACACTGAACACCAAATTAAGGATGTAAAAGAGTTCATACAATTTCTATAACAAAGCTTCAACAAAGAACTTGAAGCCATCAAAGGCGACCAATTAGAAGGAATAAACAAAAGAAACAAAGTAGAAATTTCTGAATGTAGGTGAGGCCATCGGGAAGATCGAAACTTGGGGATTGAAGACAGCCTAGATATTATAGAGTAAGAACCTACAACAATCGAAGACAAATCCAAGATATATGATAGATCTATTCAAAATTTGGAAGACACCATCAGAAGCATAATGGTTGTAGAGGAGCACCTAGAGACAGAAATTAATGGTCTAGGAAATTTTTTTAACAGGATCCTAGCAAAGAACTTCTCAAACTGGCAAAAAGATAGGCCTATTCAGATACAAAAAGTTTTTAGAACTCCAAATAGGCTAGACCAGAACAGGCTATCCCACTGTCACATTATAATCCATACAGGATCAATTCAGACCAACAAAATGATCCTGAAAGCTGTCAAGGAGAAAAGATTAACCATCTATAAAGGGAAACCAATTAGAATCACCAAAGATTTCTCAGCAATTAAAGGAAGTAGATCTTGGAATTATGTATGCGATGCCTTAAAGACAAACAACTATCAACCAAGAATACTGTACCAGTCTAAACTCTCCTTCATAACTGAAGGTCAAATGAACACCTTCCATAGCAAAGAAACACTGATACAATATATTTCCACAAACCAGACCTACAAAAGAATCTTAAAGATGTTCTACACATAGAAAACCAACAAGACCACAATGAAGGTCAAGAAACTGCACTGAAAATGAGAATCCAAGAACCATAGGAGAACCTAGGTGCCACAGCCCCCAAGAAGGTGGATAAAATGGCAGGAACTCCCAAATACTTCTCAGTCCTATCTCTCAACATTAACGGACTTAACTCCACAATTAAGTGACATAGACTGTCTAGTTGGATTAAAAAGCAAGATCCTTCTATTTGTTGCCTTCAGGAGTCACACCTTGCCCATAAAAACAAACACATTTAAATGTGAAAGGCTGGAACAACATCTACCAAGCAAACGACCCCCATAAACAGGCAGGAGTTGCAATCCTAATATCAGAAAAAATAGACTTATATTAAAATTCGTGAGAAGAGATAAAGAATGTTGCTACATACTAATTAGGGGATCTCTCCTTCAGGAGGATATTACAATTATAAATATCTATTTGCCAAACAACGGAGCACCCAAATTTATCCAAGAAACACTACTTTCCCGCAAATCTCACATAGATCCAAAGATATTAATTGTTGGTTGTCGGGTCTTTGTCTGTCCCACGAAAGATGGACGTGGTCTGAGGAAAGGTAAGTGCAGCTGCTCGGCCGATCGCCAGCCTCCCTCAGCCCAGGAGACAATCAGAAGCAGCAGCAGGGAGTCAAGTCAAGTAGGAAAACTCATTTATTAACACAGAGCAAGCCCTTTTAAAGGAAAAAAGAGCAGGTGGCATGGCAGGGGAGGAAGAGGAACCAATCACTGTGAAGGTCACACCCTATTATGCACCTAAGTTTGCATGGGCTGGTTTTGCACTGAACATAAAGCAAATTGGGCTCTGCCCACTCAACTCCCTTTCAGTGTCATCTTTGCTGTCCATGTGCTCTACAGATTCCCCTTTTTTGTTTTAATGGCAGACCCACCTCCCAGTTAGTTATCGTTTCCCCCCCTCTGTAAAGGTTATTTTAACAGGATTACATTGGTAAGGATAGCATTGGCCACACAAGGGGTTTGAGGCAAGTCTGGGGGTGAGATTCGCTAGACAAGGATAGGGAGGGTCCGTGTGCATGATCCAAGAGCCCGTCCCAGTTACCTCACATCCCCACATAGCACTGAAATAAACATCTGTCCCACCACAGTTAGAAATGTCCAAAGCAGTTCAATTAATTCCTGGGCATATATAAAAGTCAGTATCTCATAAGGTCTTCCTCTTCAGAACATGGGAGCAACCTGGGTATTGGGAGTTCCACACATGCAGCACGGTGCATCCTCGTGGGCCCCCACACTCAGGCCATTCTACTATAGTCCAGAAAAACAAGGAAAATTTAAAACAAACTGCAGACAAAGCAAAGCAATACTGGGCATCTGCTGTCTTTTAAGTAAGCCAGTTCCTTTTACATGCCTTTAAGTGAGCACAGGGGTCAAGATGACGTTGAGGTTTACTGTCAGCAACCAATGGCTCCCAACATCTCTACCGTCTTTCTTTAAAGAAGTGAACTGCCTGCCTTAGGTTGGGTGGATCGCCTTATATGCCTGACCCATCATCGGGACTTTCTTCAGAGCGAAGCTGAAAGCCCTGTCTTAGTTTGGTCAGACTGACACCCCCTCCTACCCATCTCTGGCTGCAATTCCTCTCAGGGGAAATTCATTCACTTGGAGCTTGATCTTATGTAACTGGCTGGCTAAGCTCATAAGAGGTTTGCAGTGCACATATAATGCAAGGAAGGCATAGAAAAACCATCAGCAAATGCATTACCAGGCCAAGAAATGTCATTAGCAGTCCTTGAACATTAGTCAAGGATGGGATAGCAGTCTTTGCCACTTCAGAGTCCAGAGCTGGGGCTTGTTCTAGAGCAGGTTTTAGACATGTTTACAGGAAAGCATAACAAAAGGTGGTTGTACAAGCAATGAGTAAAAGAACAATTAGAGCAGGTAGCATTAAAATAAATAGCTCCTACAGAAATATTAAACGGTCCATACATAATGACATAGGGTGGTGATCAAAATGAAGGTCAGGCCAACAGGTAGACGGGACAGCTTTTCTTGTAGTACTATTGATGATTTCTGCATTGCCAGCACTGATCACTGCCCAGGTCACATGTTGAGGTTGATGTAGGTTCGGTAGGGCCATTACCAGGACTGGGAGGGTCAGGATAGCCAACAGCTGGACTATCGCCATCTGCAATTGTTAAAGAACACAACAGATTCTCAAGGGCTGGTTGCCCATGGGGATGGTTACTAGTTATCTTTCTGGCTTTCCTCTTTTAAACACAAGCCTCGGTCACCATAGCCGTTTTTCTTTCCTTGTTGATCAGCTTATCCTTGTACATCCTCCTGTATAGAGATGATGGGTAAAAACTTAAGGTTCCTGGCAGGGATCCAAATGGGGGCTGTCTCCCCTATGGGAAAAATGCATCCAAATCCTCTGCCCATGCTAACTAGGGGGTCAGGTCCTCTCCATTGTTGTGTCAGGGGGTCCTTCCACTTGACTTTCACTTGGGGCTAGGGCTTAGTTTTCCCCAGTTCTTCTGAAATCTGGATTCAGTTGCCCCTTTTGAAAAATTTAAGATGTTAATTGTAAACAAAGCTATCTGTAACTGTATATGGCGGCTAACTCACCCTTTTTTGTTTTATAGGTTATCATAATACAAATTAAAGGGATTTTGAATGTCCTGAAGGGCCATAGTTATGGCCAGCTTTTCTTTTATATTGTGCTGACCCTTGACAAGGTTGAAATCTTTGTTGGTTTCGGGTCTTTTGTTTCTCCTCAAAGGCTGCATACACAGAGCCTTTACCTTTGTCAGTAAAAACATGGAGGGCGCCAAGAATAGTCGTAGGAGAAAATAGAGATGGCATTTTGAGGGGAAGTCACCACAACATGACAGTCCATTTGGATGACCCATAATGGCCGTCAATTTGGCCTAGAAACCTCTCCAAAGAGAAAGGAAGATGAGCATTGGCTAGAGTGAGCCACTCAACATCTGCCTTCCAAACATGAAAAACAATGAAGTGAGGATCAAGGCCATAATGCCCTTGGGCTTGGGTCCTTCCCTTGAGGATAGCATCTGCAAGTTGGTTTGCCTGAGAGTACACCCAAGGTGTGCCCCCCATTGGAGTATGAACCCACTCTATTGGCTCCCCCCCTTGAGTTAAAATTGCAGGTATTACTGTGACACCTGCAAACAATCAAAGGGAAATGGTCTTAAAAATAGAATACCTCTTTAGGGAAACTTCATCCAGGGATTTTTGGAACTGAAAAAATATTACCCGATGGCTGTCTGTAATTGTAATAAATTCTTGGGGTATCCTGTCTTTTAGTATGGTGAATAAGGACACAAGAGTATCTTTAGGGACAAAAACCCATGGCAACAGCCAATTGATTTCCCCTAAAAGACTCTGAAGTTAGGTTAAGGTCAGAGAGCCTGGAAATCCAGCAAAGGCTTAAGGGGTCTGGCCTGAGTCAAGGTAAGGTGGGTTCTGAGCACCTTAAAAGGAGGTACCTTTTGAACTTTATTGAGGGCTATGGTAAAACCCCCCTTTTTAATATGGCACAAACCTGGACCAGAAGACCCTCCAGGGGGCTCCGGTCTTGGTACCCCAGAATTATATCATCCATGTAGGCATAGGCAAGGGAGGTATCTGAACCCAGCACAGGCCCTAAAAATGTGGCCTTGTATTGTTGGCCAAAGGCCTGGCTATTGGCCATTCCCTGTTGCAACACGGTCCATTAAAACCTCCGATCAGACTGGGAAAAATTAAGAGAAGGGATGGAGAAAGCAAACTTCTCCAAGTCATCTGGATGCAGGGGGATAGAAAAAAAATCTTTAATATCAATCACAACTAAGGTATATTCTGAAGGTATAGCAGGAGTCCAGGTCATGCCT
The DNA here is from genome assembly GCF_019054845.1 of Dipodomys spectabilis. Taxonomy (NCBI): domain Eukaryota; kingdom Metazoa; phylum Chordata; class Mammalia; order Rodentia; family Heteromyidae; genus Dipodomys; species Dipodomys spectabilis. Next base: position 83,936 of record NW_024870847.1, read on the forward strand.
CTTAGGGGCGTTCCTACTAGCTCCATCCTTTCATTTACTTTACATAGATCTTGGAGCATAAGCCAAGTCCCAGAAGCTTTTTGAATAATAAATACGGTGTGTTCCAAGGACTCATAGAAGGGTGTGTGTGCCCAAGGTTTATCTGTTCCTTTACCAAAAGGTGGGGGGCTACAAGTTTAGGTTTGGTCAATGGCCACTGCTCCACCCAGATAGGGTTTCTCATCTAAATCAAAATTGGATCGACAGCCGGGCGCTGGTGGCTCACGCCTGTAATCCTAGCTACTCAGGAGGCTGAGATCTGAGGATCGCGGTTCAAAGCCAGCCCGGGCAGGAGAGACTGTGAGACTCCGATCTCCAATAAACCACCAGAAAACCGGAAGTGGTGCTGTAGCTCAAGTGGTATAGCGCTCGCCTTGAGCTGAAGAGCTGAGGGACAAAGCCCAGACCCAGAGTTCAAGCGCCACAACCGACAAAAAAAAAAAAAAATTGGATCGACAATCCTTTTTTCTAAGGTATCCCTTCCTGCGCCTTGGGCAGGGTATAGGGGGCATTTTGGCTCCCCCTGGGCAAATTGGCGGGGGATTGTTATGAACAGTCCCTCTCAAAGTGCCCCTCCTGCCTGCATTTAAAATAAGTCCCTCTCCCCAATGTTCTTGGGGTTCCTAGGCCCTGGGCTGCCAGCACATGGGTAATAGCCTCAGTCATTGAAGATGTCTGAGCCTGTAAAGCTAAAACTAGTGATTGGGACTGATTCTGTTGCTTTCCTACATCCTGTGAGGCCACCTCCCATCTGCCCAGGAAACTCTCTCTCAATCCCATGCGGTGGTCTGCATTCATCCCTTCCCAGACCAGCGGCTTTACAAACTGACCTTGAAGGTTCCCTGCCGGCAGCTTGCAGACTGCTGTACTCAGCTGACCAAGTTTTTGTCTCACTCCTGCTATGCGGGACTCAGTAGGCCCATCATCCAGTTTGTACCACACAGCAAGTCAAGCCTGTCTCACCTGGTCATGGTATAGGCCAGGTATTGTGGCATGTTGGACGGCAGTGGAATACCCAAACCATATCTCTGTTAACATGGCATAAGTAATAGGTATCGCTGATTGAGCCTGCCGGTTATTCTCCTCTTGCACTCTTGCATTCCTCCTTAAAGAAAGCACACCATTTAATAAACTGAGAACTAGTAAGGATGACTTTGAGCCTGACGGTTATTCTCCTCCTGCACTCTGCATTCCTCCTTAAAGAAAGAACACCATTTAATAAACTGAGAACTAGTAAGGATGACTTTGGCCACATCCAGTCAGTCCTTAGGGACACATGGGTGATAAGCAATGTCCTGTAATAGGGTCTGGGCCCAAGGACAGTTTGGACCATCCTCTCCACCGCCTTTTGGGGCTCTTTAAGATCCTTAGCTTCCTATGGATACCATTCCAAGGGCCTGTTAGACCCTGGTGCCTGACTGACTAAATACCCTTGGGAAGCGAATCCTGTGGCCTAGGGTTCAGGCTCCCAGGTGGCTCTTCCTTTCCAGGGTAGGCCTCAGAGTAGGTTATTTCGCCAGACTTCAGCCCCTCCATGGAAGGTTGGTAGAGATCCTGGTCTTGCAGGTCCGTCTCACAGGTTGCGTAGGATGCCGTACTTCCCCCCCCCCAATCAGGGGAATAGGGAGGGGACCTATGACCGTCATGGTCACCTGAGTCAGAGGGAGTAACTTTCACCATCGTTTTGACTTCCACTGTGCATGTTTCAGTGCGTTCTCGGTCGAATTTGGCCCATTCCTTTTCCTTCTCACTTCCCAAGTCCTCCTTTACTCCCTCTTGGCATAATGTTGCCTCCTCCTCCTTCTTCTGTGAGATAGCATTACCCATAGTAAGGGTTTCTCTTACCCTGAGAGACTGCATAGCATAGGCTGGTAGTTTTTCCTTTCATGGCCCACGTTGGGTGCCACATGTAGGGTCTTCATCCATTCCACGAAAGACGGATGGGGTCCGAGTAAAGGTAAGTGAAACCACCCGCCCCATCCCAGCCTCCCTCAGCCTGGGAGACAATCAGACTCAGCAGGGAGTCAAGTCAAGCAGGAAAATTCATTTATTAACACAGAGCAAGCCCTTTTTAAAGCAAAAAACAGCGAGTGGCATAGCACTAGGGAAGAGGAACCAATGACTCTAAAGGTCATACCCTATTATGCACCTAAGTTTCTACGGGCTGGTTATGCACTGAAAATAAGGCAAATTGGGCTTTGCCCACTCAATTCCCTCTCAATGCCATCTTTGCTCCCCATGTTCTCTACAGTTGGGGACTTCAACACATCAGTATCCACACTAGATAGATCAACTTGACAAAAATTCAACAGAGAAACCGCAGATCTAAACATCTGCATAGATCAAGTAGATTTTACTTACATCTACCTAATGTTTCACCCAACAGCATCAGAATACATGTTTTTCTCAGCAGCGCTTGGAACATTTTACAAAATAGACCACATTTTAGATCGCATAGCAAATGTGTACAAATTCAGAAACATTGAAGTTATTCCTTGCATTCTCTCAGACCACAAGGGAATAAAATTAGAACTCTACACCAAAAGCCACCAAAGAAAGTCCTGTAATACATGGATGCTGAACAACACACTGCTTAATCACGAGTGGGTCATGGAAGAGATTAGAAAGGAAATTCAAATGTTCATGATATTCAAAAAAAATGAACACACAAATTACCAGCTCTTCTGGGACAAAGTAAAGGCAGTATTCAGAGGCAAGTTTATAGCTCTGAGTTCCTACATCAACAAATTGGAGAGACCTGAAACCAACAACTTAATGAGACATCTGAGCCTCCGTGAAAAGAGCAGCAAGACAAACCTCAATTCAGTAGATGGAAAGAAATAATTAAAATTAAATCAGAATTAAATGAATTAGAATCCAAAAAAACTATAGAAAGGATCAACAAAACAAAGAGTTGGTTCTTTGAAAAAATTAACAAAATTGAGAGACCCTTAGCAAATTTTATCAGAAAAAGAAGAGAACACACCCAAATAAATAAACTCAGAGATGAGAATGGAAACATCACCACAGAAACAACCAAGATTCAGAACATTATAAGGGAATATTTCTCAAAACTTTATACCAATCAGTTTGAGAACTTGGCAGAAATGTAGCTTTTCCTAGAAAATATCAACATGAAACTAAACCAAGACAAGTTAAACCATCTTAACAGGCCCATATCAAGCACTGAAATAGAAACAGCACAAAAAGACCTCCCATCTAAGAAAAGCCCAGGACCAGTTGTTTTTACAGACGAATTCTTCAAGATTTTCAAAGCACAGCTAACACCGATACTCCTCCAAGTCTTCAATAAAATTGAAAGAGAAAGTTCACCACCTAATTCATTCAATGAAGCCACCTAGACCATGGCACGCCTCAGTGGGAGCCATTATTCTTGAAAGTGCTAAAAGAATTACAAACAGCAGTAAAAACTATGGGTCCTTCTGCCCCTTTTACTTTAACAATCCTTGACTCCATAGCAACTGATTGGCTAACTCCTTATGATTGGTATCAAACTGCAAAATCGGTGCTAACCCCGGGGCAATATGTATTATGGAGAACAGAATATGAGGACCTTGTTAATGGAGAGGTGCAACGGCGATTATTACTACTTCAGGCCTTAAGCCTACAGTCTCCATGTTAACTGGTCAGGAGGATTTTGCAGACATTAGAAAACAACTTAAATTCTCAAAGGAGATTTTAGAAGCCATCACTAAGCTTGCTGTTATGGCCTGGAAAAAGTTACCATCAGGGGAAGGAAAGACCACTGTTCTATCAGGAATTAAGCAACGGCCTGAGGAGCCATATGAGGAATTCATAGCTAGGTTGGAGGAAGCTATTACAAGAATGTTCCTTCCTTCTGAAGGATCTCAAATCATTCTCAAACAATTGGCATGGGAGAATGCTAATATTGTGTGTCAGGAATTAATCAGGCCAGTAAGAAAAACAGGAAGCCTACAAGACTATGTTAAGGCTTGCATAGATGCTTCTCCTGCTATGATTCATGGACTTGCATATGCTGCTGCCATGAAAGAAACGCCTTTTCAAACATATGTGAAAAAGGTAACCAGAGGCTCAGGATATAATCCTGAACAGAGAGTATGTCATAATTGTGGCAAACCAGGCCACGTTCAAAAGGAGTGTAAAGCTCAAAAGCAACAGAAGGGATCAGGAAAAGCACCAGGCTTATGTCCTCGGTGTCAAAGAGGGAACCATTGGAAAAGTGATTGTAAATCTAAGTTCCATAAAGACGGAACTCCTCTTCAAGAGGAAACAAAAAACGGACAGAGGGGCAACCTCTCAGCCCCTCCCCAAGAGAGGAACTAAAGCAAACTATTCATGACTTGCCTAGAGCCACTCCAGGGAGTGCTGGATTGGACTTGGCTGCCGCTCAAGATCATATCATATCCCGAAATAATGGGGTTGTACTGATAAGAGACAAACATAAAAGGGGAACTCCCTTCGGGAGTAATGGGCCTAATCATAGGCCGGAGTTCAAACTATAAAAAGAATTTTGAGGTTTTACCAGGAGTAATAGACTCAGACAGTCCTACCACTATAAAAGTCATGATAAGGTCTCTAAAAGAGACTATTCAAATTCATAAAGGGCAGAGGATAGCCCAAATACTTTTACTTTCATATCTAAAGTTGCCTAATCCCACCTTGACTCAAAACAGAGAAGGAGGGTTTGGCACCACAGATACTGTAGCCTGGGTTCAAGAAATTACAGATAAAAGGCCTTACAAGGCCATTAAGGTCAATGGAAAACAAATAACAGGACTCTTAGACACAGGGGCTGACAGATCCTGTATAGCTGGAAAAGATTGGCCTATGACCTGGCCAGTGCAGGAGAATTCTTCCTCCCTAATTGGATTAGGGATGGCTTCTAATGTAGCTCAGTCAGCTCAGAAACTCAAATGGGTATGTGAAGGGCAGCAAGGCCACTTCAAACCTTATGTTATCCCAAGCTTGCCCTTTTCTTTATGGGGCAGGGACATCATGCAAGACATGAATATAAAAATAAACAAATAGACTCCTCATCAAAGGAGCAAAATTTTTCATAGGGGCCGCTGAGGAACAGCTTTATGCTGACAAAAAAGTGATGATCCTGTATGGATTAATCAGTGGCCCCTAACTCAAGAAAAGATTCAAGCCATACAGGACTTAGTTCTAGAACAATTTTGTCAAGGAAGGATAGAAGAGACTACCAGTCCATGGAATACTCCAATTTTTGTAATAAAAAAGAAGTCAGGAAAATGGGGGTTATTACAAGATTTAAGGGTAATTAATGAGACCATGCATGACATGGGAACCCTTCAACCAGGCCTACCCTCTCCTGTTGCAATCCCACAGGGTAGATATATAATAATAATAGACTTACAGGATTGCTTTTTTTACAATAAAATTACAACTAGAAGATTCCAAGAGATTTGCCTTCAGTGTCCCTTCGGCTAATTTTAAACAACCTTATGATAGGTACCAATGGAAAGTGTTACCTCAGGGCATGAAAAACAGCCCTACCTTTTGTCAACAATATGTAAAGAGGGCTATAGAACAAATTAGACAAAAATATCCAGAGGCATATATTATTCATTATATGGATGATATACTTATGACCGATGAAACTAGAGAAAAGACAGAGAAAATATTACAGGATATGGTAGAACAATTAACAAAATTCGGGTTAATAATAGCTCCTGATAAAGTTCAACATGAACGACTTTTAAATTATCTAGGAAAAGTGATTGGACATGATTATATTATGTCCCAAAAGACACAAATTAGAATAGATGAACTAAAAACATTAAATGATTTCCAAAAATTATTAGGGAATATTAATTGGATTCGGCCTAGTTTAAAAATAACTACAGGACAATTAGATCCTTTGATGAAAATGTTGAACGGAGATCCTAATCCTAAATCTACCAGGGAAATAACTCCTGCAGCCCTATCCTGTATAAGATTGGTAGAAGAAACATTGAATACAGCTAAAATACAGCAAATTAATATTACACAAACATGGTCCTTTATAATTCTGGCTACAAGCTTCACTCCCACAGGATGTTTTTGGCGGGATGGGATACTGGAATGGATCCATTATTCCCATAACCCTGGAAAAATAGTTGCTTCATATCCCTTCTTATGTGCTAATTTGATTCTAAAGGCTAGATTAAGAGCTAGAGAATTATTTGGCCAAGAAATACCTAACATTTCTTTTATGGCTAGGGATGTTGAACATTTCTTCATGTGTCTTGAACCCTTAGATGTGTATTTTAATGTTTTTTTTTCTTTCATGCATGTGTTTCTAACACATTTATAAGATTATCTCTTTGTTGCTTTGTATGTCACTCCTCCACAGTATAACCCCTGCTTTCACTATATTTGATGTCAGTATAACTTGTGGAGGAGATGGGGAAAAACCAGTTGTTTAAGGATACAGGTGGACCTGTTGCAACAATGAGAAGTACAAGTTGTCATGTCCAAAACGAGCTTTACAACGTTGGTGTGGGGGGGGGGGGGGAGGAAGGAGAAGGATTGGGATTGGGTGGGAGGTGGGAGGCTGGGAAGGGATGTGAAGGATAAACAAAGGAGGAGGCTGCAATGCTTGGTAAGAAATGTACGCATTATCCTGTCCATGTAACTGTAACTCCTCTGTACAGTATGTTCACAAATAAAATTAAATTAAATTAAAAAAAAAAAAGGAATACCTAACATTATTGTCCCCTATAATAAGAAACAATTAGATCATTTGATACAATTTGATGATGATTGGAAAATTGCTGTATTAACTTATACAGGTAAAATAAGCTTTCATATGCCCCAACATCCTTTGTTACATTTTATACTGAAACTCCTGTGATATTTCCAAAGGTTGTGGTTACAGAACCTTTGGCGGGGCATTAACTATTTTTACAGATGGATCTTCTAGTGGAAAGTCTGTGGTTTATTGCAGCACAAGACCACCATTAATATTTTATGACCCAACTGTATCTGCACAACAGGCAGAACTCATTGCAGTTCTGCTAGCATTTCAAAATTATTCAGAGGAGTTTAACCTTTACACAGATGTGTGTGGTTTCCTTGTTTCCTCCCATTGAAACAGCCCTAGTTACTGGTCAATCTAAAGTTAAAGAATACTTAGTAAAATTACAACAGCTATTACAACAAAGAACGACAAAGGTATTTGTGGGACACTTCGGGGGCATAACAATCTCCCTGGACCTTTGTCTCAAGGGAATAAGTTTGCAGACTTATTAACTAAGGAAAGTCATGTAATGTCAGCTTTAGAAGAAGCTCAGGAAAGTCATAGACTACATCATCAAAATGCTAATGCCTAAAGAAAGATGTTTGAAGTGTCCCGAGAACAGGCAAGACAAATTATCAGGGAATGTGAGGCATGCCCAGAAGTTTTTCATCCACAAAAAATGGGAGTTAATCCAAGAGGCTTAAAGCCTAGAGTGTTGTGGCAAATGGATGTTACCCATGTAACAGAATTTGGGAAACTCTCCTTTGTCCATGTTACTATAGATACTTATTCTCACGCCATGGTTGCTACAGCCCATTCTGGACAGGCTGTGAAAGATGTTATTCAACATTTGATTAATGCCTTTGTGGACCTAGGAATTCCCAAGGAAATAAAAACAGACAATGGACCAGCATACACCTCCAAAGCTTTTGCTAAATTTTGTGCACAATGGAAAATCGTGCACAAAACAGGGATTCCGTATAATCCACAAGGCCAAGCAATCATAGAACGGGCTCATCAGACCTTAGAAAACCAATTGACAAGAATTAGACGGGGAGGAGGGAAGCAATACTCCCCCCATTACACTCTTAATCATGCTTTGCTGGTCCTTAATCATTTCAATGCTGATGAGCAAGGAATAACCCTGATGATGAGACATTGGGGCATGGAAAAAACTACAACTTTTCCTTTAGTAAAATGGAAGGATCTATTCACTGGAACCTGGCGTGGGCCAGACATCCTGTTAACATCTGGGAGAGGGTATGCTTGTGTTTTCCCACAGGATGCATAATCCCCCATTTGGGTCCCAGACAGACTCATCAGGCCTTTCTCGGGCCCAAAAAAGAGCCAGGAAGAAAGTGAAAATACATCAGGAGAGAAAACTGGTGCAGAAGATGAAGACATTCTATCTATCACCACCGCAGGCTGATTCTACAAAAATCGCTGCACCACCTACGTGGGAACAGATCAAGAAGTTGTGTGAGGAAGCTCGACACACTGTTGAGATCACCGGAAATCAACCCAATCCGGAAAACATGTTTTTAGCCATGCTTGCCCTTGTTTCTTTACAGGTGAAGTACGCTTTTTGTACAATGTATTGGGCGTATGTTCCTGATCCACCTTTGCTTCACCCCGTGGGTTAGACTCACCCATCTAACATAAAAGTACTAATGAATGATACCTCTATACTAGGGGGCATTCCAGTGGGGTCAGAAAAGCCTATGATCTCCAAGTATCTAGATTATGAGGGAAGATCTGATGTCACCCCTATATGCTTGGCTTTAAAAGGCCGTGCTCCCTTTGCATGCTTGCCTGTTAACTACAGGACCCTTTATGCTGATGCACCTGATAAGACTAACACTGCTTCTAGCAGTAAGAGGGTGATATGGGAATTGAGTTTTCAAATACTTGGGTATTTTAATTACAATGAGACCTTTGACAAAGATAACAATGTTAGCATGCCTTTTCCAAATTGTTTAACAACTTACCGGGATAAAGATCAATTTTGGGACAGCAAAACAGAAAAAGAACTTCCAACATGGTTGGATTGTGGATTTCCCCTTTCTGCCTCTGTACATTGGCCTAGGTGTACTACAGATTTGGTATTTGATTTTTCCATTGCCAACCCAAATTATGACTATAAGAAATATTTAAAAGAAAATGAGAAAGTAAAATTCACAAGCTATAAAGCTCCGGTTGGCCCGGAACCGGTAAGGCGTTGGTTCATGCCTGGGTTTGTCACCCCAATGTGGGTTGCTAAATCTAGTCATTATGGAACCACCGTTACCCATAAAAATTTGTTTAGATTTGCTGCAGTTGCAAATATGGTATTGCTAAAAAAGCCCAAAGCTAACCTACCAGAATCAATTGCATTAAGAGCTTGTTTGTCTTATCCATATGCAGCTTTAATTGGAAGTGATAAAAGAATTAATATTACACAAGTAGGGAATTCCTTTTTAATTCAATGTTACTCTTATTGGTTGACCAACTGTGTTGATGCTTCCATAGATAAAGAATTTTCAGTAGTAATTATTGTAAAAAGACCTGAATATGTAATGCTTCCTGTAAATTTGCATAATGATCCTTGGTTTGATAATTCTGCTTTGCAAACACTTCGTGTTTTGTATGAATTAATACGACCAAAAAGATTTGTTGCAACATTGATCTTTGGAATTGCTTCCCTTATAGCATTAGTAACCTCGCTTGCTGTATCCACCACTGCACTAATACAACAAGTGCACACGGTGCATTTTGTTAATGAGTTAAATAAGAATGTTTCTCTAGCATTAACAGAACAGCAAATCATTGATCAAAAGTTAGACAGCAAACTAGAGGCTTTGGAGGAAGTAGTCTTATTTGGAGTCATAACACTAATTGTTATATGTATTCTTGTTGTCTTTCCAGTCCTCTTCAAACTAGTCTTCCACTCCATCTCCTCTATACGAGAAGAAATTTATCTGGCACATCTAAAAAATAAAAAAGGGGCAAATGCCACGCCTACTCCAGTGTAGTCTGCGTAGCATGGGAAACCATCTTTCAGACCTGAGAAAGGGGCTTTAGAGACCTATCACTGAGTATTGGGACTTCACCAAAGTCTACCTCAGAGAATGGGGCTTTACAGAGACCTATCTCCGAGTTTTGGGACTTCACCGAAGTCTACCACAGAGAATAGGGCTTCTAAGAGGCCTACTCCTGGAAAGGCTGGCAAAACCCTGGGAAAGATGTGTTTCTGCCTTTCTTTTCCTCATAAGAGTGCCTATTAATCTTTTACTGCTTCTACTGCTCTTTGTACTTACTCATTGTCAACGTTCCTTTATTCAAAGCTCTTTCTTAAGAGTGTTGACGACTCCAATATCTGATGAGTATCTTAAAAAATATGACTAACTCACCAGAGTTAAGTGCTACCCTGAAACCCCTCTTGTGGAGGCTAGTAGACAAGTTATAAGTAAATATAAAAGTATTGGGGGTTTCACGAAGTCACTTTAGCAGAAGGAATTGTTTGTAAGGGACTTACAAGAAGCTGTAGGCTCAGCTAGAGCAGAAAGAATGTATGGCAATTGCTGAGATAACTATTTAGGAGAAAGAATTTCCTGCTACTCTCTTTTATTTACTAAGAGACTTGCTAGATCTAGGTCTCCTTGAGGTTTACTATTAAAGAAGAAACAGGAAAGATCTTATGGGAAAGTTAAGGCCTCTCTAAAGATAGGTAATTGTTAATTGGTGACAAACATTGTAATCATTTTATTTCTTAGAGATAAGCCGGAAACAAGTGCCTATCAGGTGACCAGCTGGTGACCACCCAAAAATGAAGCCATGCAGCAAGATTGTGTAACCTTTTGCCCTTTCTCATGAAGACTTTTGCTATAAAAGTTTGTTTTCCTCTGCATTAAATCACACTCAGCATCCACTCCTCTCGTATGTGAGTTGTCTGTTTGCCATCTCCCCATCCTATTCCAGGTTCCTCCCCTAGGTGTCCTCCGTCGTCCCGACAGAGCCCGGTCTGCAGCACCATGTCTTGATTTTGAAAGGTTTATTGGAGATCAAAGTTTCAGTGTTGCACATGTTCATTCTTTGTCCCTCCTTTTCCATGACCCCTTTAACTTCTGAAAGAGAGATAAATGTAAAAAAATGACAAAAATGAAATCAAATAAATATCATCTTGTTTCTGTTTCCTGGTAACTGATTATTTTTGAGATAGTGCTTCTTACTAATAAGAATTATTGGTAGAATCTGAAAACATATTTGAGTAATAAATAGACGAGGAAAAATGTTGTCTCCTATTTTTTATCACTACATTTCTTTTTGTCTAAGTATAAATGCCATACTTACACTAAGTGCCTAGAATAAGCAAAATGACTTATAGAGCTCAGATCATATCTTTCCACAGAAGATGACAGCCCCAGAAGAAAAACAGGGCAACAACTTGCACAAGAAAGAGAGAGTTTGATGTCTCCTTAAATCTTAGGATCAAATGCTCATGAGGAGCCCTCGGGACTGATGACAGCTTAAGGACCTAACATTTCCTGTGTCATTCCATCAAAGGAAACAGTCACCAGTCTCCCATCACACTGTAGGTGCCACGCCTGACTGTTGACCTTGGCTGTGTCATGAGAACGTGCAGCAGGGCTCTGTCATGGTCACTGGAGAGTCAGGATTGCACACTAAGAGGACATTCATGAAGGTGGTAACAAGGCCTGAGTCAGGGTTTTGTCAGATCTAGATGATTTGTAACAGGCACTACTGTCTTCTGGCTAAGAATGTGGATATATCATCGGGGTCTTGCACACAAATTTATCAGATGTTAGCTTGCAACATTTCCGTATGAAAGCCAACAAAATGACATCAATGCCCTCTGAACATATTCTCATCAATATTTAGTAAGTAAAAAGCTATAAAATCAAGCTCATCATGAGGAAAATACCGATATGAAAACCAAATTGCAGGAGCATTTACAAAAAATGTTTTTCTGTATGTATCAAATGTGACAAAATATTAAAAGTTAATGAAGCTGGGAAAGTTAAATTGATTTCCTTTTTTATTATGGTTGCAACTATCTTTACATTTCAACTACATAACAAAAAGAAGGTAGGCCAATCACCACCAGTGGCTCGCACCTGTAACTCTAGCTATTTAGAAATCTGAGATCTGAGGAAAGTGAATTGAAGTTAGACTAGTTAGGAAAAACCAGTGAAACTTTGATCTCTGATTAACCATTTAAAATCAAGACATGGAAGTTTGGTTCAAGTAGTAGACTCTTACCCTTGATTACAAAAGCTAAAGGTCAGCTCCCTGAATTCAAGCCCCAGTATTCACACACACACACACACACACACACACACACACACAGTGACCAGGAAAAAGAAACAAGATATTTATTTTCTTTCATTTTTGTCATTTTTTTTACATTTATATCTCTTTCAGAAGTTAAAGGCGTCATAGAAATGGAGGGACAAGGAATGAATATGTGTAACACTGGTATTCAATTGGTACTATGTTGAAAATGACCTATGTAATTTGTTTTTTTGGAAGGACGGGAAAACGGAAAAAGATAAAGTGAAAGGTTAACATTGTCCAAAAGAAATGCATTCAGTGAATTAGAGCTATGGCTCAATTTGAGTGCCATTATTCAGCAAAAGAGCTCAGAGAGAGAGTCCAGGCCCTGGATTCAAGCCTCATTACGGACTAAAACAAAAAAAATAATCATTACCACAAGATTGTAACTAAACCATTTACAGCATAATAATAATAATAATAATAATGATAATGATAATAATGATAATAGAAGAAGAAGATGAAGAAGAAGAAGGAAGTTAAAAAAACCAAACCAGTGAGAAAAATTGATAGAGCAAGGGAAGGACTGAACTTTCAAAAAGAAATATATCCATACCTGACTTATATGACTGCAACCTCTGTGTAATTCACATTTATAATAATAATGCAAAAGAAAAAACAGAAATTTAGTGCTGGAGTCATAACTCAAATGGGAGGTCATACTAATATGTATGTGATACCAAGGTCAAACCCCTTATAAATTTCTCCTTCAAAAATGGCTCTTCTCATCACTTGTGCTTTCCAGAACTTATGAAAGGGGGTGCAGCTAAAGAAAGAGAAAGATAATCTGTCAGGCACAGAACTCTACTTGCAAAGAGCAGTACTCAATAGAACACGTGTTCACTAGACCACATGATGACTACATGTTTTCTGAAATAAACAGAACTAGTTGGGCTTGAATACATTCTCCACTGTATACTAGATGGAGACTCAAAATTAATGAAACTCTCTGGATCTCAAATTCTTTACAGGTAAAGTGAGCATAACAATACATATCTTATGGGATTATGAGACCTGGTTGTCATCAAACATGGAGTGAGTTTTATCTTAGGTGTGTGTGCAACACTCAAACACTGCTGGAAGGAGTATAAACTGGCATGATGTTTACTATGTTACTTAACAGTAATACAACATGCCTGTAATCGTACTTACAAAATAGGATGAGAAAAGTGGATCAAGGTTTTAAGTCTGGACAGGAAACTGGATCAGACTCATCTCCAATGATCTCTAAAAAAGCTTGAGGTGGAGTTTGGTTCAAGTGGTAGAGTGCTAGACTGAAGCATAAGCCTCAGAAACATTGCCCAGGCCCTGAGTTCAAGCCCTAGGACCAGCACAAGCACACACACACACACACACACACACACACACACACACACACACACACTAAATTTTGTGTGTTCCTACCCCCCGCTTAACAATATATTCCCTCTTCCAAGCTCACCTGATTTTTTTTTTGTTTTAAAAGGGACTTCCTGTGTAGCACAGGCTGCTCCTAAACTTACGATCCTCCTGGGTACTGGGAGTACAGGCATGCCTTCTATAATTGGCTTCACTCAGCAACTCTATTTATAACATATTTGCAAGAAATTCATTCATACTCATGAAGGTATTTGGCTTAAAGCTGCTCACAGTAATATTATACTGCACAAAATGTAAATAATATAACTGGGCATGGTACTATCTTACCATATAGTAATACCAGCCAATAATTAGGAACCTGACACAGGAGAATAAGCAGATGAGGAAAGCCTGGTCTACACTGCAAAACCTGGTCTCCAAAGGAAAGAAATTCTATAAATATTAATCTACAATGAAACATACAATATGTTAAATTTATATAATGTAACAAATAGACCATTGTTAATAGAAATAAAATCTTGGCAGAAATTTTAAATACATACATATGCATATATATTTAAACTTAGAGAAATAAAATTTCAAGTGCTTCAATCTGCATCTTTCAGTCTACCTGTCACCTACTTATTTACTGACACATTGATTTCTATTTAGTCTTCACAAAACACTGTTTTCACACATAAGTACACAAAATTGTAAATCAAAAAGTACTAAACAAACATTATCATAAATACAAATGTAGTTAAATCCCTATCATAATAATTTGGAGAAAACATACATTAAGTTAATGGCATTGTATACTGCTCAGGAGGGGGAGTCTAGGAAAACGTAGATTGTGTGTGTGTGTGTGTGTGTGTGTGTGTGTGTGTGTGTGTGTGTGTGTGTGTGTGTGTGTGTGTGTGTCTGTGTCTGTGTCTGTGTCTGAGTCTGTGTGTTTTCCATGAGTAAATAATGGAGATAGAATTAGACCTATTATTCCTGCTTGGTCTTTTTGCTCAAAGGTGACACTATACAACGTAAGCCACATCTCCACTTCTGGATTTTGGTTTTTTTTTTTTTTTTTTTACATTACTTTTTTATTTTTTTATTGTGAACATACAGTACAGAGGGGATACAATTACATGGGCAAGATAATAAGCACATTTCTTATCAAGTATTGCAGCCTCCTATTTGTTTACCCTTCACATCCCTTCCCAGCCTCCCCCACCCAATCCTAAACCCCCCCACCGAAGTTGTAAAGTTCATTTTCGACATGAAAACTTGTATTTCCCATTGTTGCAACGGGTCCACCGGTATCCTTATTTAAACGACTTGTTTTATCCCTTCCCCTCCACAAGATATACTGACATCAAATACAGTGAAAGCAGGGGTTATACTGTGGGGGAGGGACATAAAAAACAACAAAGAAATAATCATATAAATGCGTTAGAAACAAATGCATGAAAGAAAAAAACACATTTAAGTACATATCTTAAGGTTCATTTTCCTAACATCATATTATCTGACCTTTTCTACTTGACTCATACATATAATAGATATTGGAAATAAGGGAAACCATGGGACCTCTGTTTCTTTGGGCTTGGCTTACTTCACATAATATAATTTTTTCCAAGCCTTTCCATTTCCTAACAAATGGGGAAATGTCATTCTTTCTGATGGAGGCATAGAATTCCATTGTGTATATAGACCACATATTCTTGTTCCATTCATCTACTGAGGGGCATCTGGGTTGGTTCCATATCTTAGCTATGGTAAATACTGCTGCAATAAACATAGTTGTGATGGTAGCTTTAGTGTGGTCTTGTTTGTAAACATTTGGGTAAATGCCCAAAAGTGGGAGTGCTGGGTCATAGGGGAGCAATATGTGAAGTCTTTTGAGGAACCTCCATACTGCTTTCCAAAGTGGTTGAACAAGTTTACATTCCCACAAACAATGAAGTAAGGTTCCCTTCTGTCCACATCCCCTCCAGCGTCTGTTGTTATTAGAGTTCTTGATTTTTACCATTCTAACTGGGGTGAGGTGGTATCTCAATGTTGGCTTGATTTGCATTTCTTTTATGCAACCTCTAGGGAGGCTGAGCATTTTTTCATGTGTCTATTTGCCACCCTTCTTTCTTCTTCAGAGAAGTTTCTCTTTAAGTCTTTAGGCCACTTATTTATTAGGCAGTTGTTTCTTTGAGGATTTGTTGTTGGGGGATTTATTTTTTTGAGTTCCAATTATATTTTAGATATGAGACCCTTGTCTGTTGTATGGCTAGTGAAGATCTTCTCCCAATCCGTATGCTTTCTGTTGATCTTGCTAGCTATGTCCTTTGCCATAAAGAAGCTCTGCAACTTCATGCAATCCCATTTGTCCAAACTTTCCTTGATTTTTTTGTGTTTCTGGGTCTCTATTCAGAAAATTTCAGCCTTAGCCAAGGAAAACTAGGGTTTCTCCTATTCCATCCTCTAATGTTTTCAGAGTGTAAGCTTTGACTTGTGTTTAAAGAATCCCATAGACTCCACTCCCAAATTACTCAAGCTGATTCAAAACTTTGGCAAAGTAGCAGGGTATAAAATTATCCCCCCAAAGTCAATGGCTTTTCTGTATGCCAACAATGAGAAAAGTGTGCCTGAAATTAGGAAAGCAACTCCATTTGTAATAGACCCACAAAAAATAAAATACCTAGGAATTAACTTAACCAAAGAAGTGAAGGACCTCTATGATGAAAACTTTAAAAACTTGAAAAAGGAAATCAACACAGAACTTAAAAAATGGCAAAAACTCCCATGCTCCTGGATTGGAAAGATTAACATCGTGAAAATGGCAATACTTCCCAAGGCTACTTACAAATTCAAAGCCATACCCATCAAAATTCCAACCTCATTCTTCAAGGAAATAGAAGAGACAATCCAAAAATTCATATGGAACAATAAAAGACCCCAAGTAGCAAAAATGCTCCTCAATGGAAAGAACACTGCTGGAGGAATATCAATACCAAATTTCAAACTCTACTATAAAGCCATAGTAATCAAACAGCTTCATACTGGCAAAAGAACAGACCTCAGGACCAATAGAATAGAATTGAAAACCCAGAAATGAACCTACAGACCAATAGCCATCTAATCTTCGATAAGGGAGCTAAAAAATAGAATGGAAGAAAGATAGCCTCTTCAGTAAATGGTGCTGGCAACATTGGTTAACTACTTGTAGAAAACTAAAGCTAGATCCTTATATATAACCCTGCACCAGAATCAACTCCAAGTGAATTTTGTTTTCTTAATTGGAGAAATATCTCGGATTTACTGCATGGGCTGCTTTAAACCCGAATCCTCAGTTTTAACCACTAAAATAGCTAGGTTTTAAAATATGAGCCACTAGTGGAAAGCACCTATGTTAACATTTTTTCATGTTTTAGTGAGTTTTAAAGTAAGACATATATGTTACTTTTGAGAATGGCTGGAAATAGTAATTAAAATTTAACAGAATTTAAAACATACAAAGCTGAGGATGGCAAGTAGCTGAGAACAGAATGGAATAAATCAAAATTACCTATGACAGTTTTCAGTCTGTGCACAGAAATGATTACATTGTTGGAGCCCAAGGCCATCAGATAGCTGAACTTCAGCTGGCTGCTATGCTCATGAGGCCATTCTTGTGCTATTCACAAGAATGTGATGTTGTTGGATGGTAGGGATCAGCTACAAGTTCAGAACCTGAAATATTTCTATTGATCTAGAAGGGGAAAAATACCAGGACAAGAAATGTGATTAAAATTGTTGAATGCAAAATCCATCTAGTCAAAGGAAGACAGAATAACTCTTCCTATATCTGAAAAGAGTATTCACTCACAAAGAATCATGAGCTGAATATGGCAGTCAATGTTTGTAGGCCAGCCTAAGTTTTAAGCCTTCAGAAGGACATATAGGTAAATGCTATCTTAAAACAACAACAAAAACAAAAGACCCAATGACTGGGAATGTGTTTACTGGTAGAGTGCTTGCCTTACATGCAAGAAGCACTTGATTTGATTCCTAAGTATGACGTAAGCAGAAAAACTGGAAGTGGTGCTGTGACTCAATTGATAGTGTGCTAGTCTTGAGCAAAAGAAGTTCAGGGAGAGTGCACAGACCCTGATTTCAAGCCCCAGCTCTGGCAAAATTAAAAAAAAAAAAACAAGCGCAAATTGCTGTTCATTGAAATAAATATGTTGAAGAATTTTTATACTCTCTAGAAAATTGTGCTGTTGGGAATTCATAGTGAACTTTGTTAGGAAAAATTAAAATAAATTAATGAAATATTATCTGGCATTGGAAAGTACACAGTGAGATGTAAAAATGAGTGCTGCCTATGGTTACTTGATACAACAATGTTATAGATACACTTGTCAGATTGTGATTTTTTTAAGTATACAATCGTGGGGTTTATCTTTTTCAAAATAATTTTATTGCTGGGCCTAGAGAATAAGGAGACTGAGAACTGTTCAAATCCAGCCAGGGCAGGAAAGTCTGTGAGATCTTTATATCCAACTAAAAGTTCAGAAAATGTGAAGTGGCACTGTTGCTCAAGTGGTAGAGTGCTAGTCTTAAGCTGAAGATTTGAGGGACAATGCCCAGACCTAGAGTTCAAGCCCCACAACTGACAAAAAATAATAATAGTAATAATAATAATGTTGTTGTTACTATTAAGGTGTTATATATAAAGGCTACCAATTCATAAGTTTTTTCTTTGCTAAAAGAAACACATATCCATCTTCATTGCCAACAGCCAGGATTTGGCCATCTGCTTTCCAGCAGATCTCTGTGTGTAGAGGCAATGTGTAATACAAAGCAATACAAAACATTTCTGACTATAAATAATTTTTCTCTGCACATCTTAAAAATCAATGCTGACAACATGAAATAAAAAACCCTAAGTTTAAAACATTCTTCTAGACAAGTTAAAGAAATCCTGATGACAGTATTTTAAAAATAATTTTAGAGAGCTTGAACTCAGGGCCTGGGTTCTGTCTCTGAGATTTACTGCTCACAATTGGGTTGCCACTTTGAGCCACAGTGCCTCTTCCAGTTTTCTCGTGGTTAGTTGAACAGAAATGTCTCACCAACTTTCCTCTCCAACCTGGCTTTGAACTAGATCTAGAGATCTGAGCCCTCTGAGTAGCTAGAATTATAGACATGAGCCCCTGGCACCTGCCTTATTGCTTACCTGAGACAGAGGCCATTTAATATTAAATTCAATCATGTTTAACTTTGTAAAATAAGGCTAACTGAATGCCTTCCACTAGAAATAAGGAATCAAATGTGTAAGTGGGTTACAAAGATCTTACCAAAAGCTACATATTTCCCTTGTGTTTTTTTTTCTTCCAAAATTGTGTGCTTTCCAGAATCATACATTTTCTTTCCTTGCTGGTTTCTTTATTTTATTTCATCAATGTCCACAGCTTCTTCAGCCATCATTTATTTATGTGAAGAGCTTTCAGACATCTCTTTTCAGTCTAAATTCCTTGTATGCACCTCTCATCAACTGCCATAAAAACTTGTGAAACAGTAATCATCTCTTATCATTATTGGATATTAATGTGTAAGTAAAATTTAAGAAAATAAATAATAATATCAATAAGTATAACGATTTTAATAGTAAAGCTGAACATAAATACAACGTTGATTATATTCTGAGCAATATAAAAACCTCAAGGAAAACAAATCACTTTTTTTAGTGCTGATATTATGGTTTAAACTCAATACCTTACCTTCTCACTTAAGCTTTTTCCCTCAAGCGTGGTGCTCTGTATTTGAACCACAGCTCTCCTTCGAATTTTATTTGGGGGATAATATAGAGATAAGAATCTCATGGAATAAAAAAAAAAGATTTGTGTCCCTATCTTGGGGTTCATTTCACATAACATTCACTTATAATGTTATATGGTACCATATACTACTTACTGCAAGTGAGGTTAACTATGGGACCAATGGTTATTTGAGCCTCGCTTATTTCACTTAATAATATTGTTTCCACGTCTTTCCATTTCCTAGCAAATGGGGCGATGTCATTCTCTCTGACAGAGGCATAGAATTCCATGGTGTGTGTGTGTGTGTGTGTGTGTGTGTGTGTGTGTGTGTGTGTGTGTGTGTGTGTGTGTGTATCACATTTTCTTGATCCATTCATCTTCTGAGGGGCATCTGGGTTGGTTCCATATCATAGCTATGGTAAATAATGTTGCAATAAACATAGTTGTGCTGTTAGCTTAATATGGTCTTCTTTGTGAACATTTGGGCAAATGCCAAAAATGGGATTGCTGGATCATAGGGGAGCTCTAACTGGAGTCTTGGAAAAATTATATCAAGTGAAGTAAGCCAAACCAAAAGAAACATAGGTCCTATGGTTTCCCTTACGTGCAATAACTATTATATGTCTCAGACAAGCATACAAGTTCAAAAGCTATGTACATACAACCAGATAAGATGATGTTAAACGAAATAAACCCCAAGATAGGGTTTATAGTCTACCATGTTTTTTTTCTTTTTATGTTCCTCCACCCATGGTTTAACCCCTGTTTAAACTGTATTTAATGTTGGTGCCCTGCATCTTGTATACACCCTTCTCTAGCTTGGGGAGGGGAAGGGAAAAAACAAAATGTTTAAATAGGGCAGGCTGGCCCGTTGTAACAATGAGATGCACAAGACACTATGTTGAAAAAGGAACTTTACAATATGGGCGGGGAAGCAGGGAAGGGAGGAGAGGGGGAGTGTAGTTGTGGACGTGGGAAGGAAGAAAGGGTAGGGGAAAAACAAAGGAGGAGGTAACAATGCTTGATAGAAAATGTACTCATTACCTTGCTCATGTAACTATAACCCCTCTATACTATATTTTAGTAAAAACCCCTTTTATAAAACAGAAGGTGTCATGTACACCAAGTATAGTAGCCCACATGTGTAATAACTGCTGATTGGGAAGCAGACATGACAAGGATCATGGTCTGAGGCCAGTCCAGAGAAAAAAATGCCAAGACAGCCATCTCAACAAATGAGCTTTCCATAGTGGTTCACATCTGTAATCCTAGCTAATTATGTGGGAGGGATAGGTAGCAAAGTCTCAGTCAATCTAAGATCAGACCCAGACAAAAAGTTCAAGACCTCAAGTAATTAAATGGACTAGAAGTATGGTAAAAGTAGTTGAGCTTCTTGATGCTATACAACCAGAGTCCTGTCTAGCAAGCAGAAAATCCCTGAATAGAACCCTTCCACCAAAAAGCCTAAATAACTTTATCCTATTTGAACATCTAATTTCAAGGCGACTGACAGATCAGAGATGGTGACATTCTCTTTAAAATTAGCTATTCAAAAGAGACAAAGTTATTTAGGTTTTGAAAAAATTGAAAAGGAAAATGCATGTGATTTTTGTTAGCTCTATAATTCTTGAAAACATAAAATGTACTCAAGTATTTAATATATATCCATATGTGTGCATATGTCCATGTAAGTATGTATATCCATGTATGTATGTATATATGTATACATATATATACATACAAATGGTTCATCTCTTTTCTGTGTAGCCAATGGTACAAATGAATCTGTATAATCACTACTCAAATGCATGAATAGACAAAGAGAATGAGCAGAGAACTCATATTCAGGAAATTATGGCTAGCCCATAACGCTGAAAATCTTTTACATCAGTTTGCATATTTCTGTGACTGCAGTACAGGGACCATACGACGACAGTGGGATACCAGGCAGATGAATTGAGAAATGAGAGACACAAATGTTAAAAATATTCTTTCTGTTGGTTAAGTAGAATTTCTTGTATGTGTGTGTGTGTGTTTGTGTTTGTGTGTGTGTGTTTGTGTGTGTGTGTGTGTGTGTGTGTATTACATTTTTTGATTAATTTTTCTCTTGAGGGTTATCTGGGCAGATTCAATAAGAATGGTTGGGCTGAAACCTTTACTATATCCTGGTTTGTAATCTTTCAGGTAAATGACCAGGAGTAGAGTTGTTGGATCATATGGTAGTGGGTAGTCAAAAGAGGGGTGAAGGTTTAAAAGGTAGAAGATTGAACAGGAGAAAGGGGGAAAATGCAGAGAGGAATCCATAAATATCCTACAATATTAAGAAGAGTGAAGGAAGAAGTGCATAGATGAGGGATGGATGAGAATATTGAAAGGGTTGGCATTGATCTAGGTATATTGTACGCATAAAATGATCTGTTTAAAGATAATTCCTATGCTACTTAAAATAATAATTAAAAAATCATGTCCCTAAACTGTTATGCAATTAGAAGCAAAGAAGGAGAATTTGCTCAGATCAACTCCCGGGTCTATAAGTCTTTTTTGTTAGGATAAGTTTTAAAACAACACTAATGATACATATCACTGAAGAAAATTTAATGATCTTCAGCTATTTAAAATAATCATTTTTGGAGATATGGCTCAAGTGGCAGAGTGCTACTTAATGAGCAAAGCTGTCAGATATTGAATTCAAGTCTCAATCTCGAACAAAAGTACAAACAATCAGTAAAATTCAGGCACTTTCCTGGGCTCTGGTATCTTTAATCCTACCTTTAATCAGAAAGCAGAGATCTGGGGATCTCAGTTCAATGTCAGCTTAGATAGGAACATCTGTGCGAAGCTCATCTCCAATTCACTGCCAAAGAAAGCTGGAGTGGACTCATGGCTCAAGTGGTAAAATGCTAGACTACAGCAAAAAGCTCAGGGCTTTTTGGGCAGAACCCAATCCTTGTGTTCAAACCTTAGAATCGTGCATATACATACACAAGGAAGTCAGTCACTCAAGTTCTCAATCTTCCATTTCCCTAATCCTAACTCAAATCTTGGACAGAACCCTAAGAGCAACCTTGATGATAATAGTAACCCAATCCTAAAATTAATGGAAAATATATCCTAACAGATTCTCATTGTCTTTGAAATGATTTATTTACACTTTGCTACAAATCCTACAGATTCCCTAACTTGGACTCTGAAATCGTTCCCTATTATGAATCATTAACCTCAAATCTTCATATCATGAAAACTACCATAGTTTCCACTGATCTTAACTTTTTCTGAACTCCTCTGTCTCCAAAAAGAAGTTGCAGGTTTACTTAAAATCTACTCTAGTTCCTAACCCTAACTATATATCTAAACCTTACTAGAAACCTAACTCTAAATTTAACCCTATTGAACCCTGAATAGGAAACTTAGGAAAACTCTGGAGTTTTTGTTAAATTTCAAACTTATTTTACTTGAAAGTGTTAGCAGAAAACTCAGTTTTACCTTAAAGCTTACCCTTCCCTAAGCCTAAGTCTAACCTGAACTAGACAAGCAACCCTAGCCCTAGAACTAATAGCCTCTGGATTCTAAAAGCCATACAAATACATTAGTTTTTATTCATCCTAACTTTGATTCAACTCATCTCTCAAATAGTTTGTAGTTTTTCTCATTATCTTGCCATTTTTGTAACCCTAACCCTAACTGGAATATTGAGGCTAACCCTCACACTAACCATCCCCTAATCTTAATAAGTATTAGCAGTTTCTTACTTCACATTCATCCCAATTCTAACTAGGCTTGTTATTCGAAGATTTACTTTCAGTTTGACCCTAAACTTTCCATTTCCCTAATGCTAACACTAACTCTAGCTGGAACTGAAACCTAACTTTCACCCTAATGATAGTCCAATTCTAATGTTTAAGAAAAATACTCTGTTTTTATTCATTCTAATGAATACTCCAGTTTGGACTCTGGAAATGAGTTTCAGTTTGCCCTAATTCCCATAAATTTTCTGACTCTTCCTCTGAAGTTATCTTGTTCCCTAACATGAACCTTTATATTATTTGTCCTCACATTATCTTATCAGGAAAAATACTGTAGTTTCCAATGATCCTACCTTTTCCTGAACCCCTGTGCCCTAAAACAATTTCAGATTTACTTACCATCTATTCCATTAATTAACTCTAACTCTCAACCTAAACCTGGCTGGAAAACTCTCATTAATCATTACAAGAATGATCACTGAGAAATAAATATAATGATAATGCTCTAGTTACTGTTCAATCTCATATTTTTGCTACCACTTGTTAGTGAAAACTGAATATTATACTAAAAACTTTCCTATTCATAACACTATTCATAATCAGAACAAAATACTGACCCTAATGTTAATCCAAATTATATGTCAATACTAACACTAACACAAGTACACTAGTTTTCACTCATCCTAACTTGATTCAAATAAGCCTTCCAAAATAAGTTTCAATTTTTTTTCCAATATCTTAGTCATTTTCTAACCCTAAACTTAATCTTAACTAGAACATTGAGAATAACCATAACCCTAATTGCAAGTAGATTTTAATATTAATATCAATACTCTAGTTCACATTCATTCTAATTCCTGACAGGCTTATTCTAAAATTTACCTTCAATTTGACTCTCATTTTTTCTCCTTCACTCTAATCCCAATCATTTCTAGAATCCTAACCGTATCCTTGACACTAATGTTATCTTACTTCTAAAATTTATGAAAAATGGTTGATTTGTGTTATCCTTACTGAAATTCCACCTGTAATTCTTGAAATAAATTGAAGGTTTTCCTAAACGGTATAGATTTTATCACTCTTAACTCTGAATCTATCTTGTTCCTTAACAGGAATCATTATATCCATTGATCTCAAATCCTGATATTATGAAATACATTGTACTTCCACTATCCAAGCTTCTCCTGAATTCCTAGAACCTAAAATAAGTTCAGATTTACTTAACATTTAAAACATTTGTTTTCTTTTTCTTTTTGTTGAACGTGAGGCTTGAAATCTGGGCCTGGGCATGATCCCTGAGCTCTAGGTCATGATCCCTGAGTTCTTTAGCTCTAGGTGTGCACTTTAGCACTTGAGCCACAGCACCACTTTTGAGTTTTCTGGTGGTTAATTGGAGATAAAAGTCTCATGGACTTTTTGCCCCGGCAAGCTTTGAACTGCCATCCTCAGAAAACAGCTTCCTGATTAGCTAGGATAATAGGCACGAGAAACTAGTTTAACCAATTTCTTTATCCTATTCTCAACCCCCTTTAACCAGAAACCTAATCCTAATCACAATCTAATTTAACACCAAAATAGTTACTATTAGGAAAATTGTCTAGATTCTATTCAATCACACATTTTTTTTGCTTCTACTTCTTATTGGAAAACTAAATTTTGCACTAAGGCGTATCCTTCCCTAAACCTAACTAGAAAAAAATGTAATTCACCCTTTAAGCCAAATTATGTCTGAATGTTTAAAGTAACACAGACACTGGTTTTCATTCATTCTAACCTTGATGCCATTCATTCTTCTTAAAATATGTTACTGTTTTACATCTTTTTATATCATATCTTTTTCTCATGCTAACCCCAAATCTAACTGGAACACCTTGCCTAATCCTAAAACTACATATAACCGAATCATAATGTTAATAGCAAGCTTCTATTGCACTTTTATTCTCTTGCTCAACATGTAGGTCTAAATTTTACTTGCATTTTGATCCTACATTTTTAAGTGTTTTTCTATTTCCTGTCAGGTTTTCTTTCTCTTTATCTTTCTTTCTTTTTTTTTTTTTTGTTCAGTCATGGGGCCTAAATTCTAGCATTGGGCGCTCTCCCTCCACTCTTCAGATCAAGGCAAGCGATTTACCACTTGAGCCACAGTGCCACTTATGGTTTTCTAGTGGTTTATTGGAGATATGAGCCTCACAGACTTTCCTGCCTGGGCTGCTTTGAACTCCGATCCTCAGACATCAGCCCCCTGCGTAGCAAGGATTACAAGCGTGAGCCACTGACACCCATCTTTATTATTTTTTTAAATTTTATTTTATTGTAAAGATGCTTTAAAGTCAAATTAGTTACACGAGTAAGGTAATGGGTATATTTCTTGTTGAGCATTGTTAAACACTTCTTTGTTGTTCTCCTACTATCCCACCTCCCTTACTCCTCGTTCCCCATGGTGTAAAGTTCATTTTCAACATAGGGTCTTCTAAGTATCATTGTTGCATCCTGCATTGAACCTATTTCACTAATCCTAATTCTAATTCTGTCTGAGATCCTAAACCTAAACATAATAATAATGATAGCTCAATTCAGAAGTTAACAAAAATATTCAAGTTTTTGTTCATCCTGTTAATCCACTATACAACTTGAATTAATTGCAGTTAAGCTCATTTTTTCCCCAAATTAGATTATATGTGCAAATATAAAGATGTAACTTTATGTGAATTACAGAAGATCTTTGGAAGAAGAAGTAATGAAAAGAAAATAGAGGCAGGGAGTATAATCAAATGCTTTAAACATATTATGGTATTGCCACTTCTGACAATTAATAATCGTTAACAAAATACCTAGTATTTTTTAAGAGAGCCATTGATATATCTGGGGAATAAAATACTTGTGTTAGATGAACTTTGTTCATGCGTATTTTATATTGTTATTGGTCAATTATTTAACTTAATGAACAAAAATGTATCAAATAAGATTCCATGAAAAATATACAAAACAGTTTTTTAGTAATTGAGAAAAAGTTATAGTCATGAATTTTAGGAAACTAAATTTCTATTTCCCTATGAAGCAATGATTTAAGTTTACTAATCTAGTTACTTTAGATATCATAATTGGCATGAAAAACAACTAACTGTACATCTTGTTTCTTGAATGAGTGATGTTTAAACATGGTCTTTCATTCAAATGAATACTTAGGTTTACTTTCAAAATAAATGCAATTTTATCTCCTTTCACAGCAAGTACTTACCCTGCAATTAAATGTATTAGTATATTCAGGTATTTAAAAGCTAAAATTTCTATTTTTGATATGTAGCTCTACATATTCAGAATGACACGTTTTTTGTATTCGTAAATGTCTAACCTCTGGGATTTTTGCTTCATCAATATAAATTATCTCATGAGGTTGTTGCAAAGGATCCAGTAACCAGTGTGGTCAAAAATATTTCCTAAATTCTAAATTTAAGTCTAATCATTTTTAGCCTTTGATTATATCATTTATTGTCTCTTCAGAGCAATTAAGCTAAAATAATTACTACTTTTTAAACATTTTGCTCACATTGTAAATAATATAAACACAGGTCACAAAGAGACTGATTATTTCAGACTCATCATATTTGGTAAAGTTAGTGTGAAGAATGTAGAGAGCAGAAGGTTCTTATACTCAATAAATATTTTTGGTTAATTTAAATTAAATTAAATATCTGGATTTCTAATTTGGAGGTTAATCACATGGAAACAGGAAAATAATTTTTAAAAAATAATTACTTTGGGACCATTTTTCTTCTTAAAATATGAAGCAAAAATATCTCTAAGAAATGTATTTTTTTCAATAAAATATTTCAACCCTTAATAAAGTGCTTTATACTTTAATAAAAGGCTGTCTCAAAATAGAAATTCTGCAACTAATCTAATGTATGTTTTCATGCACAAAATTCTGTGGCTTCTAATCTTATGTGATTTTAATTATATTTTATATTTGTGACATGATCCCTACTTATATTTATTACAAACTTCTGTAATTATACAAATCATGCCGGTACACACACACTAACTTACATAAGATAATATTCAAACAAAATTATCTTTTTTTTATGTCTCCAACAGGGATGGATGCTGTGCTGAAGTATATTAAATGAAAGCACTCTAACAAAGAGTCTTTATGAAATGGAAATTTGCAACATGAGGATGGGAACATGAGCACTTTCAACTTGGCTGAACAGGAATTTTTGTTTCTACAGTACTTTCTTACCTTTTAATCACACAGGGAAAGCCATAAAATTTGAAATGCATATGAAGGAATTGCATTCCTAAAAGATGTGGCAACCCTGCTCCAAAGGTCGATCTTATCACTGGTTCTTTGTGCTTGCTGCCTGATCTATTTCTCTATCATATGTTTCATATTATTAAACATATTAGTAATTCAGCAGTAAGTATATTACAGGAAATTCCTGAAAATCACAGCTATTACAGCTTAATAATCAGAAGAGAGGAAAAGGATTATATTAATCTCCAATTTCTCCCTTTGGCCTTCAATTTGCCAATCAATTTTCAAAACAATCATGTAAGATGTTAGTTTATTTTTCCCTTTTTAATTAGAAATTAAGCAAGTGTTTTTTGCAGTAAAAAGTGATGACAGTGGTATCAGAGCTCTGGTAAGGGCACCTTCTCCTTAACAAGTAATGCTCTATGGACTGTAAACATAGAAGCCACACTAAAATTCTCTACACACACACACACACACACACACAAACACACACACACACACAGCTGCCACCCAGACACATCAGAGATAAGTTCCATTACCTTGTAATGATAGTTGATTGATGTTTGCTGCATTGCTTTATCTCAGCTTCAAGATCTTGCCTGGACCTTTATCTTTCCCCGAGATCAACTCCCTAATTATTAGTATACCGTGTGTCTGTGTATTCACAATAGGTTCCTGGATGCTTCAGGCCAATTAATACCCTGAATAGAGTATCCTCAAACTTCACATCCAAGTCAAAACTCCATGAGTTTATACATCGTTGAAAAATACTAAAATTTATTGGATATAGAAACCAAGAGAAAACCCACCTTGTTGCTTTAGTAGCAATTGACATCATGAAAGTAGAAGAATATTAATCAAGAACTGAGGTAAGAGAATGGGAGTATGTCTAAAATGTTGAATACTGGATGTGTGTTACAGATACAAAATCATGATCTATACGCTTATTTATTGAAAAGGTCATCATATATTGAAAGCACTATTTACAAATACAGTTTTCCAGTTACTTTGCTTACCTATCACTTCTGATGACAAATCTGCTCATGAATTTTTACAGGATCTTTGAATAAATGACACGATTTGCATGTATGTATCATCTTAAGGAAATTCAGTATGCTTTTACATCTTTCTTTCTATATGACAAGCCCTTATTTTTTGTTTCCCTGTTTGCTGAATAAATGTATTCCTGGAAACAGAATATTCACATCAAATCTGGGTGTAATTTTTATTTTTTAAATTTGAAATATAAACTTTGTTGTGACTAGTCATTTTCTAAAGATGAGTGATATTCATGAACACTAAAATGTTGGTGCCTTTAAGTAAATTGAGACTTGATGTGGTATTTGTCTAATTGACTTAACCAACAACAATAACAATAAACATTTAGTTAGTAAATGCAAAATAAACAATTCATACTTGGAATATATAATTGCTCCTTCCATACTGATACCTGTACTTTCCCTATATTAGTATACTATTTTGAAAAAAAAAACTTTTGATCATTAATTCACGGCAATTAATGCCAGGAATGTGCTTAGATGTCATGTGAAGATTAATTCTGGAAATTCAAAGATTCCAGGCTTTTGAGTGGTCACTGCTAAACACAATTAGAAATGTAGTATAAGTGAAATTTGGAAATCTTTTTGGTAAGTCATGGCACCAAAAAGGCAGAGGCTAATTAATAGTTTTTACAGAAGAGAAGGAATAACTCCAGATGGAAGGAATAAATGATAATAACTATGTTATACCACAAAATGTTCTAGGGAACCATTTTTGGTTATTAAAGAACTAGTCATCAACAAGGCTTATTCCTCATTGCCTTTAGCATTGTAGTAATTAGTCTAATTCTTAATCTCTGTGTGATAAGTTGTATATCCTTCTATGCTGTACTTTCATACCTGAACTCCTTTGCTTTCTAAAAATCACAGTCTTTTATATTTCTCTATGAACAATTTCTGATATTAAGTCGACAAATCCAGACAGCAGAGGATGCTAATGTAAGAGTCCCTTAACACATGAATCATTAATGTAACAACATGGAAAAGGAGGATAAATTTATTGCTACCTCGATTTTTCTGAAAAGTTGCAATGTCATCATTTGATTCAAATTTCCATTCTTTGTCTACATAGTGTCAATAAGTGCACATAATTGCAAATATAAGACGGATGCTGGTGGCTCACACCTGTAATCCTAGCTACTCAGAAAGTTGAGACCACAAGATTGTGGTTCAAAACCAGCCTGATCAGGAAAGTCCATGAGACTCTTATATTTAATTAACCACATAAAACCCAGAAGTGGTGCTGTACCAAAAGTGACAGAGTGCTCAACTTGAGCTGAAGAACTGAGGGACAGGGCCCAGTATCAGAGTTAAAGACCCAAGACCAACAAAAAAGTGCAAATATGACTTTAAGTTTCCCCAAAAGGAACGACAAAAGCAATAGTAATCTTCCCAAGTAGAAAAAATAATTCCAAAATGATTCAGTGCACCTTTTTTATGGTTTCTTAGCTGGACATATTCTCTTCTTTTAAAAATTGTCAAATATTAGCTTTATAATAAACTTCATCTAATATTTCTTGGCTCATAGGAGAAGTCCATACAGTTGAAGTCACTTGAATTTATTACTATCTCTGTTCAGACAACCCAGGCAGGAGAGTCTGTCTAACTCTTATCTGTGATTAAACACTAAAAAAGCCAGAAGTGGAGTTTAGGCTCAAGCAATAGAGTACTAGGTTTGGGGGAAGTTGGGCACAAAAGACAACTGTACTGGGACATGATCCATCCTCTGGGTTCAAGCCCCAAAACCAGCACAAACTAAACAAACAAAGAAATAAAAAAACACATGTTTCTTTGAGACCATCCTTAAAGCACTGGTTTGAGAAGAGGCTCCTTTCGCTGATCGTACTCACTGGATCCTGCTTTGTGGAATCCTTATTGCTATGGAGAACTCGGGACCAGACTAAAGAATTGGGTAACTGACTCCTGCAACAAGAGAATCATCAAAGAAACGTAGGTCCCATGGTTTCCCTTATTTGTAATATCTAGTATATGTATGAGTCAAGCGGAAAAGGTCAGATAATGTGATGTCAGGAAAATGAACCCTTAGATGTGTATTTTAATGTTTTTTTCTTTCATGCATGTGTTTCTAACACATTTATAAGATTATCTCTTTGTTGCTTTGTATGTCCCTCCCCCACAGTATAACCCTTGCTTTCACTATATTTGATGTCAGTATAACTTGTGGAGGAGATGGGGAAAAACCAGTTGTTTAAGGATACAGGTGGACCTGTTGCAACAATGAGAAGTACAAGTTGTCATGTCCAAAACGAACTTTACAATGTTGGTGGGGGGGGGGGGGCTGGGGGGAGGGAGGAAGGAGAAGGATTGGGATTAGGGGGGGAGGGGGGAGGCTGGGAAGGGATGTGAAGGATAAACAAAGGAGGAGGCTGCAATGCTTGGTAAGAAATGTACACATTATCCTGCCCATGTAACTGTAACTCCTCTGTACAGTATGTTCACAAATAAAATTAAATTAAATTAAAAAAAAAAAAAAAAAAAAAAAAACAAGAGAATCATCTCAGGAGTGAAATATCTGTCCATAAGTCTCTTTAAAACTCTCATAACTTTGTTTCTTTGCAGGAGAGCACTTTTAAAACAAATTTATTTCCTTTTATTCTATGCTGGCCTTAAAATGGCATATTGTTTCCTTTTGTTATACTCTTAACTAGAAGTTTACAGACAAAGTTTATATAAGTAAAGGACACACTTGAAAAAGTCAGGAACAGAGTTTCATTCAGGCCTTGGATTCTTTCCTTGTACCATAAAAATGACAGCACAAATTACCATGATCTTTGTCATTTTCCTATGTTCAACTCCTCTCTTGGGATCAGTTTTCACTTGCAATAACAGTTCCTTCCACTTACTTCCAGTAACTATCTATGGTGCTGCTCCAGGTAAAATGAATATTTTCTGGCTTCATTGAAATAGCACAAGTATATCTTTGAACATGAGGTAAAATGTGTTTCAGAGATAACTTTATAACAAGAAAATATTGAATTTGCATGGCTTATGAAACCTTATTCATGTACATATGGCCATATAAGATGATGTTAAGTGAAATGGAACCCAAGATAGGGACATAACTTGCTTTTTCGTTCATGCTATTTTTTTAAAAGTATCTAACATGTAGTATGTGAATTTTTGTTTCTCTTCTATTTTCTTCCTCCATGGTATAACCCCTGTTTTCATTATATTTATTGTCAGCGACCTGCATCTTGCATATACATTTTTCTAATGTGGGAGGGGAAGGGAAATAACAAAATGCTTAAACAAGTATACAGTATGACCTATTGTATCAATGAGTTGTACAAGGCACTATGTAGAAAATTAGCTTTACAACTTGAGGAGGGGAGAAGGGAGTTGTGTTTGTGGGGAGGAAAAGGATTGTAGGAGAAAAACAAAAGAGGAGGTAACAATGCTTGATAGATAATGTACTCATTAACTTTCTTATGTAACTCTAACCCTTCTTTAAACCATTTTTACAATAAAAAACATGAAAAAAACATCCTAGACTACTTTAAGTTCAAATTTCCTAATTGCTCTGTAATTAAGACCAATTTTATGTGGGAAGAATGTTCTCAGAAACATTTTTTGTGAGTGTTTGTTTTGTGCATTATTTCCCAAGTGTACATAAGTTAGAAGTAGGAAAAACAATAGGAATAATAAGAGAAAAAGAAGTTTTGTGCTTAAGTATAATGGTTCAATACACTATAGAAGACTCTTTCAATAAGATAACTTTGAAACAATAAAATCCAAGGCCAGTATGTAGATCTATGGGAGTGATATAGGGAAAGCATTACTACTAAGTGGAACATGGACGATGAGGCCACTCTTGTCTTCTACTAGGTCTAAATCATGGTAGCTAATCATGCAAATTTGTAAAAAGTAGAACAGAAGAGCAATTCTGGTTCCGAAACTAGTCAGATATAAGAGCATGGACTTAACTGGAAAAAAAGGCCATATTGAGAGAGCAGGAAATATAGTAGCAATGAACTGGTGGATAAGATCACGTTTCTTTTTCTTTTTTAGTTTTTTTTTTTTTTTTGATGGATGTGGGTCTTGAACTCTGGGACTGGGCGATGTCTCTCCCCTCTTCAGCTCAAGGCTAGAGCTCTACCATTTGAGCCACAGTGCCAATTCAAGTTTTCTGGTGGTTAATTGGAGATAAGTGCCTCAGAAAACTTTCATACTGGTGCTTGATCTGAACTGCAATCCTCAGATCTCAACCTCCTGAGTAACTAGGGTTAGGTTTGAGCCACCAGTACCAGGCTTAAGATCACATTTCTAGCAGTATACACTCAGGATATGTAATGTGTATATTCATCTATCTTTGTATGAAATCTTGAGTTAAAAATCTAGGCTACAAGTCAGACTTTACATTCACAAAAATGTTTGTAGTTTAAAACCATACTCCTGAAAAAATAAAAACTAAGAATGTAAAACAGTCTGGAAAGTTAAGTTTGCATCCAGCTTCGGCAGAACAGTCTTTGCAACACTGCCTATAATTAACCAGCCAAAAACTGCATTGGATGAATGGCTCAAGTGATGGGATACTAGTTATGAGCAACAGTGCTGAATAATAGCCTGAGGTTTCTGCATACATACATACAAACATTTACACACGCACAGAAGCACTTATATGTGCAAACACACATATGAAACAACTCTCACAATGTGTAGAAAAGTTAGAAAATAATAGATAATATGTCCTGTGTAAGACTAGAATCAATTGATAATTTTTAATATTAGAAAGTCGTCACGTGAACTTTCCCCCCAAAAGCTTGAGACTATTACATAGGTAGTGACCAGAGATAGTAAAAGAGCCAAGTAATAATTATTAAAGGGATCGGTTCCATGGAAGAATGAATCAGAGACCCCTGCAGGTGCATCTGAAAATGTTCATATCCTGTGTCAAATGTTAGAACATCTTTGAAAATTGTACAGAAACAGTTTGAGCAGTCAGTCTAGTGGATAAGATCATCAAAGAAGTTCAGAATTACTAGTATGTTTCTCGATTAAATAAACCAACAAACTATGGCAGGGCAATGCGATACAAGTCTGGAATTCTAGCACTCTAATACAGGAGATTAGAGAGTGGATAAAATAGTAATATCTTCCCTGGACTAGGTAGTATAATTTTGCCTCAGTAAAACAAATGAAAGGACAAGAAAGGAATTCACAGTTGGAAGTTTGGAAGTTTTGTCATTACTTTTTGAGAAGTCAAGTTTCCTGTTGAAATGCAACTCATATATCATTCTCAGTCATGTTTTGAATGCTCTCTTCATTACAAAATACTTCCAGATGCAAAATAGTTCATGATTCTGAACCAAAAATTTGAAAAATTTAGCATCATTATGTTGGATTCCAAAGAAATAATGAAGGATTACAAAAGCTTAAGCCTGGAGAAACAGCAAAGTTATCTAATGTAGGACTTTGTAGACCCTACTAAATTAGAATTTAGATTTAAAATAAATATCTATTTCTTGTAATTTCATATTCTACAGGATACTATAAAATACTTTTTAATTAGAAGTTTTAATTTACAAATTCACAAATGATTCTGGCATTCTATTTGTCTAGAATATTCTTTCAAGAGAGTTGTAATTAGGACTTAGTTAATAGATAATTCCAAAAGTTCATGTATAACATGATAATGTGAATAATCTAGAAAGAGTTGACAATAAATGGATGCTATTAATTTATAAATTTAGTAAAAGAGCAATATTTGAGACTTCGGTGTAACATGGTATGAAGAGAGTTATTGTTTGAAATCTTTTTTCTTCTACCTGTACATAACAAAGGAAGAAATTTCCTTAATTGTATACCTCTGTATACAATGAGAAAAATGCTAGGTTTGGGGTTTGTTTTCATTTTGTTTTTGTTGTTTTGTGTGT
This sequence comes from Dipodomys spectabilis, assembly GCF_019054845.1. Classification (NCBI taxonomy): domain Eukaryota; kingdom Metazoa; phylum Chordata; class Mammalia; order Rodentia; family Heteromyidae; genus Dipodomys; species Dipodomys spectabilis. The sequence goes on from NW_024870847.1 coordinate 118,125, forward strand.
CCTAGGGCTTCACGACTGGGCCTGGGCACTTTTCCTGAGCCTGTTTTTTGCTCAAGGATACTGCTCTAACACTTGAACCTCAGTGCTACTTGTGTCTGGCTTTTCCTGAGCAGTTTATTGGAGATAAGAATCTAAGGAACCTTCCTGCTTGGGTGGGCTTTGAACCATAATATACAGATCTTTGCCTCCTGAGTATCAATGTAGATGAAAATATATGTATAAATAATATTTTCAAGTTTTCTGATCTTAAGATCACCACTTGAGGGAAAATGATGCAGCAAAGTTTAGTGTAGTGTTCTTTCAACAATAGAAAGGGCATAACATTAGCAGAAGTGTAGAATTTTTTCACAATACTGATAAGCTAGTCATGCTGTGAATTTAGGGAATTTTAAGGTGCACCTTACAAGGTGGAAACTGTTGGGTTAGAATGACTTTACTGCATAAAATGTTGGGATTGATTGTCATTGAAATAATAGCTTACTATGATAAACAAATGTTCACTCTAGAGGAATTAATTATTATAGATACTTCATAGTTTTATCTGCTACCAGAATGTGGCTAGTTTCTCTGTTGACCTTTAAATATGTAATGCCCCATTGGAAACTGCATCTCTTGCAGAATTAAATAAAATGCATACAGGCACTGTTTTAAATGTCTCTGGTATGGCATGCTCAGAATTTGAAAATGAGTTGTTAGTCGAACACATACATTCTGTCCTCTTAACAAATATTCAGTTTTAAAAATTAGGAGTTTCCAGAGAATTGAACTATTTTCTATTTAGTATGAGACAATACTAAAATAATGCTTTTTAAAAAAATAATGGCAAGTATATTCTGAAAATTTTTATAGTTTGATAGCATTCAAGTTGATGATCCTCTGACAAAGACAGGGGAAATTAATTCAAATTAAAAGCCAAATATTGTTCATTAAAAAAATTTAATACACATAGAATATCATTTACTATAGAAATACCGTGAAATTATATTTTATGTAGCTTATTTTTAAATTTAATTTTATTGTCAAGGTGATATATAGAAGGGGTTGCAGTAATTGTAAGGTAGTGAATATCTAACAAGTCGAACTTTTTATGCCCTCCCTCATTTTTCTCACACTTTTACTTCATCCCAATACGCCTCACAAGTTGTAATGTGAATATCCTACATCTTTTCTTGTGAGTATTGCTATTGCATTGGTTTTCCCTTTGTCCTTTGTCTCGCCATTTTGTTGTACCTCTACCTTTGCCAAATTAAGATAAATGTGTATATAATACACAGGATACTGAAATCAAATACAGCATGGAATAAACCATAGGGGAAAACACAAAAGAAAAAATAAATAATGTGGTGATTGAAGGTGTTTAATGAGAAATCAAAATGTATAAGTAGTCCTTTGCTACAAGTTAAATCTCAATTTTTCTTTTTGGAGAATATAATGATCAAAGTAATATTTGAGAATCAGCAAGCAATTGTTCAGAATCATGCTTCCAGTGCAAGTGGATCAACAGTAAGTAATTCTCAATACCATTTTCCACAAAGTTTTGTCACAGATACAATCGGCCTGCCTTCTCTTGCTGCATTCCTAGCCTGGACCTATTCCTTCATTGTACATGAAAAGTGTGATTCAATTGATTTCATTCATATCTGTTCCTAGAATTATCAAGGATTTAGATTCTTGTCTGCAATATGATTAAACCTACATCTCTTCATATAGGCTGCTAAAAATGTATTTACCCAATTCAAGTAAATACATAAATTCTATTTCCATCTTTTTTAAACCATAAAATTCTTCTTCCTCTATAAATTGATCAGAGGCATGCATTTGTGGCTATCTGGGTCATTGCACATCTGTCTCTCTTCCTCTCTCTTTAATATTTCTCATAGATAATAGGATTGCTCTATAATTATCGTAATTCATTTTGCTTTTATATTTTTGGCTGCATCATTTTACTTTCTGCTCTGCCATTTCCCAAATCATTTATATAGAAGGCATTATTTCATCTTTTCTCATTCCTAGAATAAGCTGCACATGAAGACAACACTGGTCCTTATTTTCAGTCTGTATCTTTGAATACGGAGGAAAATCTTTCCTCCGCTCTCCATCAATTCCCTACTCTCCAGTTAGAATAATTTTGAATAGTAAAAATGGAAAAAGGGAAAATAAATCATGGTGAAAACACAGATGCAGAAAATTCACCGGATTTTTCTGAACAGTTCAACTAACCTGATCTATTAGGGAAATACATGGACACCTCATTCCCATCGTCACTCAAAGTCTCAAGTTAGGCAATTCTAATGAAGACGAGGAACATGATGAAAAAGTGAGGAATGGTATCAATTGCAAGAAAAATGGAGAAGGATCCATGCAAATTTCTTCTTTGGGCTGCTGAAAATAATCAGGTTATTACACTGCAGAGACTACTTTCCAAAAAGGCCACTCATGTGAATACTAGGGATGACGATGATTATACCCATATTCATCAGGAAGCCTACAGTGGACACTTAGACACTGTCCGTGAGTTGGTGACTCAAGCGGCAGATATTCATGCAATAACTGTAGATGGCTGAACAACCCTGCGCAGTGCTTATATGTGGAATAATATTAGAGAGGCTTTTTTCTTACTTCATCATGATGCAGATACCAATGACCCCCTTGCATCTTGCTGCTGGGAATAGAGATAGCAAAGACATGTTTGATCTGCTTCTGTTGAACCATTATGTCTGAAGATCAACTTGGAAGAAACTGTATTTGATATTACCAAAAGGATAAGTATGTATCACTACCTCTTTGAAGTTTTGGAAGGCTGTACAAATTGCTCTCCTAAGTCATAATGGTTTGGTTAAGTTTCTTAAATTTCAAAAATGCCATTGCATTCTTTGTTTCCATACAAAGTATTTTCACAATCCAAATAACAATAAAAGCTTACTATAACATTTCATAGATTCCATGGAAGTCTTCCAAGTGAATTGCCTGACTTTGATGTCAAAATGTATTCAAGAGTTAGTTGTATACATCTGTAATGATTTCTGGAGAGTTTGTGCTTTTTTATTGTAATTAAGTGGTTACATAATTTCCCTAATTTCACAGTATTGTGGAATAGTGATGCTCAATTAAAGTCACAAACACATTCTAACATTTCTGGAGCAAATTGTCTATCACAGTCTATAACATTTATGAGTTCTATGAGCTTTGCGATACAGTTATTACTTCCACATTGGTTGGTATGTACATTTCTTTTGTTTTGCATAACATCAGCTGTTCCCTTTTTCCCACTTGTTTTCTCCCTCCCATCCCTGCCATTAACTTGCTTAGTTCATTTTGGTAAATGTCCAGTGCAGCTCACGGGTTTTTCCCTGATTCCCTCTACTTCTATGTCATCTTCCTGGTTCCCCTCCATTGTACACATATATACCATACATGTGATCAGCAGCATGGGGTTATTTAGTAGGGATTCGACCAGATGAGTGGAAGTCCTTTGTTTCTTAAGTCCTGTTAATTTTGTCGTATTGCCTAACATTTTGGTTTTAACATCCACTTATCAGGGAGAACATGTACTGTTTGTCTCTTTGTTCTTGTCTTACCTTGCTCAACATGATCACCTTCTAGCTCCATCCATTTCCCTGCAAATGCCATTATTTTATCATTTCTAATGGCTGCATAATATTGCATTGTGTATAGATGCCACAATTTTGGGATCCATTCATCTGTGGTGGGACATCTGGGTTGTTTCCATATCCTGGCTATTACAAACAGTGTGGCAATAAACATGGAGGTGCATGTGTCCCTGTATACTGGTTCCTGTTGTTCAGGATGGATGCCTAGAAGTGGTATGACTTGGTCATAAGGGAGGTCAATATTTAGCTTTCTTAGGACCCTCCAGACTGTTTTCCAAACTGGTTGTATAAGTGTACATTCCCACCAGCAGTGTAGTAGGGTTTCTCTTTCTCCGCATCCCCTCCAGCGTTTGTCATTGGCTGACTTGAGGATGTGGGACATTCTGACTGGGGTAAGGTGGTATCTAATGATTGTCTTTATTTACATTTCCTTCACAACCAGGGATAGTGAACATTTCCTAATGTGTTTCTTTGACATTCCTATCTCTTCTTCTGAGAAGTCTCTCTTTAGTTCCCTTGCCCATTTAGTAATTGGTTTGTTAGGTTTTTGAGGTCCTAGTTTCTTGAGTTCCCTGTACATACTGGATATTAACCCCTTTTCAGATATAGTGCTGGTAAATATTTTTTTCCCAATTAATTGATTGTCTTTCTAGCTTGGTTGCGATAGCTTTAGCTTTGCAGAAGCTTTTTATTTTAAGGTAGTCCCATTTGTCATGTCTCACTCCAATTTGTTGTGACCCTGGGACTCTGTTCAGGAAATTCTTTCCTGGACCTATAAGTTCAAGTGTCTCTCCTACTCTGCCTGCAGAGGTTTCAGAGATTCAGGTTTAATGTTAAAGTCTTTAATCGATTTTGAGTTGATGTTGGTGTATGGTGATATGCTGGAGTCCACTTTTATTATTCTGCATGTGGCTGCCCAGTTTTCCCAGCACCAGTGGTTGAAGAGGCTGTGTTTCTTCCATTGTCTGTCTTTGGTTCCTTTGTCAAATATCAGCTAACTGTAGGCATGTGGATTTATTTCTAGATCTTCTATTCTATTCTATTGGTCTTTGGGTCTGTTTTGGTGCCAGTACCATGCTGTCTTTGTTATTATGGCTCTATGGTAGAGTTTGAAGTACGGCATGGATATCCCTCCCATGTTGTCTTTATTCACTAGAATTGTTTTGGCTATTCTAGGTATTTTGTGGTTCCATATGAATTTTTGGACTGTTTTCTGTATTTCAGAGATGTACATCATTGGGATTTTAATAGGAATTGCATTGAATTTGTATATTAATTTGGGCAGTATTGCCATTTTCACTATATTGTCTGCCTATCCAAGAGCATGGGAGGTCGTTCCATTTCCTAGTGTCTTCTGTAATTTTTTCTTTAACTTTTTATAGTTTTCATTAAATAGTTCTTTTACATCTTTGGTTAGGTTAATTCCTAAATATTTTATTTTGTGGGAGGTTATTGTGAATGGGGTTGCTTCCCTTATTTCCCTCTTTGCTTGTACATTGTCAGTGTACAGGAAGGCAACTGATTTTATTGGATTGATTTTTGTATCCTGCCACTTTGCCAAAGTGATTTTTGATTTCTAAGAGTTTGGGGATGGAGTTTTGGGGATCATGAAGGTATAGTATCATGTCATCTGCAAAAAGGCATAGTTTAATTTCTTCTTTCCCTATGCAGATCCTTTTAATGTATCCCTTCCACTCCTCAAATTTACATATATATATATATATATACATATATATATATATATGTATATATAAGATACAGAACACTAGAATCAAATACAGTGAAAACAGGTGTTTACCATGGGGGAATAACGTACAAAAGAATCACATAGTGCATTATAAGCATATTAAAAACAAAAGAAAGAGAGGAAAAACCGCTTGTGTCTCTGACTTGGGGTACATTTCACTTAACATCATCTTGCATGTTCAAATGTACCTAGCCTTTGATCTTCTCTGCTTGTCCTAGACATGTACTAATCCTTGTAAACAAAGTTAAAACAAGGTAAACTATGGGACCTATGTTTCTTTGGGTCTGGCTTACTTCACTCAATATAATTTTTACCAAGTCTTTCCATTTCCTAACAAATGGGGCAGTGTCATTCTTTCTGATGCAATCCTAGAATTCCAGTGTGTGTGTGTGTGTGTGTGTGTGTACCACATTTTTTTGAACCATTCATCTACAGAGGGGCATTGGTGTTGTTTCCATATCATAGCTATGGTGAATAATACTGCACTAAACATGGTTGTGCTGGTAGTTTTGTGATCATTTGGGTAAGTGCGCAAAAGTGGGGTTACTGGGTCATTGGGGAGCTCTAGGTGGAGTCTTTTGAAGAAATTGCATTATGCTTTCCAAAGTGGTTAAACAAGTTTACACTCCTACAAGTAATGCAGTAGGGTTCCCTTTTAGCCACATCCCTACCAGCATCTGTCATCATTTCATTTCTTGATTATAGCCATTCTAACTGGAGTGAGGTGTAATCTCAATGTTTTGATTTGCATTTCATTTAGGACTAGAAAAATTGAGCATTTCTTCATTTGTCTAATGGACATTTTTTATTTCCTCTTCAAAGAAGTCGCTCTTTAAGTCTTCAGCCCACTTATTTATTCGGCAGTTGTTCCTTTGAGGATTTGTTGTTGTGGGATTTATGATTTTGAGTCCTAAGTATATTTTAGATATAAGACTTTGTCTGTTTTATGACTCATGAAGAACTTCTCCCAGTAAGTGGGCTTTCAATTGATCTTACTATCTATGAGCTTTACCTTGCAGAAGCTCTGCTGTTTCATGCAATCCCATTTCTACAACCTTTTTGTGATTTGTTGTTTCTGGTTCTCTATTAAGAACATTTTGGCCTGTGCTAAAGAGCCCTAGTTTCTCTTATCCTTCATGTAATGTTTTCACGGTGTCTGCTTTTATTTTGAGGTCTTTGATCCATTTTGACTTGATTTTCATGCAGGGTGATACACACACACACACACACACACACACACACACACACACACACACACACACACACATATGGCTAGCTTTAGTTTTTATTCAGGTGTTTAACCAATTTTAACAGCATCATTTACTGAAACGGCTGTCTTCCTTCCATTCTATTTTTTTTAGCTCCCTTGTCAAAGATTAGGTGGCTATAGGTCAGTGGGTTTATTTCTGAGTCTTCAGTCCTATTCCATTGGTCCTCAGTACTGTCCTTGTGCCAGTATCAAGCTGTTTTTATTACTATGGCTTTTTACTATAGTTTGAAATTTGGAACTGATATTACTCCAGTGCTGTTCTTTCTGCTAAGAATAGACAAACCTACAGCCAGCATTATACTTATTGGTGAAAAGTTAAAGCCATTTCTTATTAATTCAGGGAAGAGATAAGGATGTCCGCTCTCTCCACTCCTCTTCAACTTAATATTAGAATGCTAGCTGGGACAATAAGACAAGATGGAAAATTAAAGGGAATCCAAATAGGGAAAGATGAAGTAAAACATACAAGATGATCAATGGAGTAGAATTGAAAACCCAGAAATGAACCTATAGTCCCATAGCCATCTAATTTTCGATAAGGGGGCTAAAAATATACAATGGAAAATGAGAGCATCTTCAGTAAATGGTACTGGCAAAATTCGTTAAGTACTTGTAGAAAACTAAACCTAGATCCTTATTTATTACCCTTTCAGAATCAACTCCAAATGGATTAAAGTCTTCAGAGTCAAATCAGACAGTCTGAAAATATTACAGGATGGAATAGGTACAACCCTAGATCTCCTTGGCACAGGCCTTAATTTTCTTAATAGAGTCCCAGAAACACAAAAAAAAATCAAAAAATGTTTGGACAAATGGGATTGCATGCAATTGCAGAGGTTCTGACTGGCAAAGGACATAGCTAGCAAGATGACTAGAAAGCCCACGGATTGGGAGAAGATCTTCACTAGCCATAAAACGGACAAGGGTCTCATACATAAAATATACCTGGAACTCAAAAAATTAAATACCCCAACAACAAATCTTCAAAGAATTAACTGCCCAATAAATAAATGTGCTAAAGACTTAAAGAGAATTTCTCTGAAGATGAAAGAAGGATGGTCAATAAACACATGAAGAAATGCTCGAACTCTCTGGCCATGAAAGAAATGCAAATCAAAACAGCATTGAAATACCACCTAACCCCAGTTAGAATGGCTATAATCAAGTACTCTAATAACATATGCTGGAGGGGATGTGGACAGGAGAGAACCTTACTGCATTGTTGGTGGCAGTGTAAACTTGTTCAACCACTTTGGAAAGCAATATGGAGGTTCCTCAAAAGACTCCACATAGAACTCCCCTATGACCCTCCAATCCCACTTTTTGGCATTTACCCAAATGTTCACAAACAAGACCACACTAAAGCTTCCAGAAAGACAATGTTTATTGAATCATTATTTACCATAGCTAAGATATGGAACCAACCCACATGACCCTCAGTAGATGAATTGATCTAGAAAATGTGGTATATATACACAATGGAATTCTATGCCTCCTGAGAAAGAATGACATTGTCCCATTTGTTAGGAAATGGAAAGACTTGGAAAAAAATTATATTAAGTGAAGTAAGCCAGGCCCAAAGAAACATAGGTCCCACGGTCTCCCTTATTTACAGTAACTAGCATATGTCTGAGTCAAGCAGAATAGGCCAGATAAGTTGATGTTAGGGAAATGAACCCTAAGATATCTATTCAAATGTTTTTTTTTTCTTTCATGGGATTGTTTCTAAATTTCTTTGTTGCTTTGTATGTGCCTCCTCCATGGTATAACCCCTGCTTTCACTGTATTTGATGTTGGTAAAATTTGTGGAAGGGAAGGGAAAAAAACCAATCATTTAAATAGGGATACAGTTGGACCCATTGCAACAATGAGATGTTCAAGTCATTATATCGAAAACGAACTTTACTACTTTGGTAGTGGGGAGGAGGATTGGGTGGGGGCATGGAGGGAGGATGGGAAGGGGAAACAAAGTAGGAGGCTACAATGCTTCAGACGAAACGTACTCATTATCTTCCCAGGTAATTTTAATCCCTTTGTACAATTTTTCACAATAAAAAATAATGAATTTAAAAATAGAAAAAAAGAAGAAAAAACATGAAAATGACATGATCTTTTATTTAATGGACCCCATGGACTCCACTCCCAAGTTACGTGAGCTGATCAGAAACTTTGGCCAACTAGAAGAATACAATTTTGTCTCAATAAAACCAAACAAGAAAGGAATAAAAAGTAAACAAGAAAGGAATACACAGTTGGAAATTTGGGCTAATTTTGTGATTATGCTTTGAGAAGTCAAGTTTCCTATTGAAATGCAACTCATATATAATGCTCAGTTTTGTTTTAAATTTTGTCTTAATTACAGAACATTTCTAGATGCAAAACAGCTCATGATTCCCAACCAAAAATTTGAAAAAGTAAGTATCATTCTGTTAGAATCCCAAGAAATTATGAAGGATTACAAAACTTTAAGCCTGATGAAATAGGAAAGTTCGTTTAATGTAGGACTTTGTAGACCTGGCTAAATTAGAATTTAGATGTAAAATAGATATTTTATGTTTGTAATTTAATATTCTATAGGATACTACAAAATTCTTTTCAAGTAAAAGATTTAATTTACCAATTCACTAATGATTCTGGCATTCTAATTGACTAGAATATTCTTTCAAATAAGGTATAATAAGAACTTCGTTAATAGATAATTCCAACAGTTCATGTGTAAGATGATAATGTGAATAATCTAGGCAAATTGTCAACAAATTGATGACATTAATTTACAAATATAGAAAAGGAGCAATCTTTTGAGATTTTGGTGTAACTCGGTATGAAAAGTGTAATTGTGTGATTTTTTTTTCTATCTGTACGTAACACAGGAAGAAATTTCCTTAATTATATACCTCTATACAATGAGAAAAATGCTAGGTTTGAGGTTTGTTTTCATTTTGTTTTTGTTGCTTGGTTTGTAGTAGGGCTTAACCTCTGGGAATAGGCACTGTCCCTGAGCCTGTTTTTGCTAAAGGCTGCTGCTCTACCACTTGAACCTCAGTGCCACTTGGGTCTGGCTTTTCCTTATGAATTTATTGGAGATAAGAATCTAAGGAACTTTCCTGCCTGGGTGGACTTTCAACCATAATCTTCAAATCTTAATATTAAGATATACAGATCTCCTGAGTATCTATGATAGATAATATATATAATAAAATAAATAAAAAATAAAATTAAAAATAAATAATATTTGCAAGTGTTCTGATCTCAAGAATACCACTGCAGGGAAAATGATGTAGCAAAGTTCAGTGTAGTATTTTTTTCCAAAATAGGAAGGGCATCACATTAGCAGAAGTGTAGTATTTTTTCACAATAGCGATAAAGTAGTCATGATGTGAATTTATGGAATTTTGAGGTGCACCTTACTAGTTGGAAATTGTTGGGCTACGATGACTTTACAGGATAAAAACTTGGGATTGATTGTCCTAGAAATAATAGCTTACTCTGATGAACAAATGTTTACTTTCAAGGAATTAATTATTATAGATACTTCATATTTTTATCCTCTACCAGAACGTGTCTATTTTTTTCTGTTGACTTTTAAATATGTAATGCCTAATTGGAACCTGCATCTATTGCTGAATTAATTAAAATCAAACAGGTACTGTTTTGAATGTCTCTGGTATGGCATGTTCAGAATTTGAAAATGAGTAGTTAGTAGTCATAGGGATGTTGAGGAACAGATATATTCTGTCCTCTTAAAAATTAGTCAGTTTTCAAAGTTAGGCGTTTCCATAGAATTGAACTGTTTTCTGATTTAGTATGAGACAATACTAAAATAATGTTTTTTTCAAAATAATGGCAAGTATATTCTGAAAAAATTGTGTAGTTTGATAACATTTCAGTTGATGTCCCTCTGATAAAGAAAGAGGTAATTCAAATTAGCAGGCAAAATATTCATTTTTAAAAGGTAATACACATAGAATAATATTTACTATACCAATACAGTGAAATTATATTTTATGCAGCTCATTTTTAACTTAATTTTATTTTCAAGGTGATATATAGAAGGGTTGCAATAATTGTAAGCTAGTGGATACATAACATGACAAAGTTTTTACGCCCTCCCTCATTTTGCTCACATTTTTCCTTCACCCCAATACTCCTCACAAGTTGTAATGTAAATTTCTAATGTTATCTTGTGAGTATTGCTATTGCCTTGGTTTGCCTTTTGTCCTTTGTCTCACCATTTTATTGTTCCGCTTCCCTTGCCAAATGAAGATAAATGTATATACAATACACGGGATACTGAAATCAAATACAACAGTGGACAAACCATAGAGGAAAACACAAAAGAAAAAAAAGAAATCACATCGTACATTAAAAACAACAACCACAAAGAAAAACCTCTCCTTCCATACCTAAGAGTTTATTTTGCTCACCTCATTTTATGTGGTCATTTATACATAGCTATTGAGCCATTCTGCTCATCTGCTAGGACTATCCTAGATATTTCCTAGTTATTACAAATGAGGGAAATCATGGAATCTGTTTCTTTGTGTCTTGCTTATTTTTCTTAGTAAGATTTTTCCAAGTCTTTCCGTTTCCTTATGAATTGGAAGCATAGAATTCCTCTGTACATATATAAACAACATTTTGTCAATTCGTTCATCTACTGAGTGGTATATTGGTTTAAAACATGATTGCATGTAAGTATCAATTAAGGCCATGCAAAAATGGCAGATGCCAACTCACCAGATATACTAATATCATGATTTCCAAGGAAGATAGTATTTTATGGTTGTACAAGTGTTGGGATATCTGGATGAGTCTAAAGTATATCTTGCACTGAATTAGGCAGGAAGATATCCAATATCATATAGGATAAAAATGGTAGTGACAAAATATTTCCCTTGAGAAATATATAGGAGGCTGCCAGAATTATGAAGTAGTTGAGATAATTTTGAAGAATTTAGAAATGCAAGCTCAATTATGTCTCTTTAAATAATAATTATGAAAGTAGAGGGGCAAAAAAAGGGTAAGAGAAGAAAATAACTGACAGCAGATAATTGTCCCAAGTTAAAGTATAAAAAAACATAATCTATAACTTCCAAGTTAAAGAGACACCAATATGATATTATCCCACTTAGTTTAGGTTCATGCAAAATATTTACTTGGCTTTTTCCTACTTAAATGCTCCCACAATAACAAAGAATTGAAGCCAGGAGCCAGTGGCTCACGCCTGTAATCCTAGCTACTCAGGAGGCTGAGATCTGAGGATCGTGGTTTAAAGCCAGCCCAGGCAGGAAAGACCGTGAGACTCTTATCTCCAATAAATCACTAGAAAACTGGAAGTTTTGCTGTTGCTCAAGCGGTAGAGTGCTCACCTTGAGCTGAAGAGTACATGGACAGCGCAAATGCCCAGAGTTCAATCCCCATGAGCGACATACAAACAAACAAACAAAGGATTGAGGTAGTAGTCTAAGATCATTCTTTAAATCTAGAGAGGCAATAGTGCCAATACAACCATTTAAGATTCTGTTTTTATTTCATAAAGTCATAGCATCCTTTTCAAAATCTGTGGACCATAAAACTAAGAATTTATTTTTGACAAATCTGTTACCTTCTTCTATGTGTCTGTTCTTATAGTAGAACTATGTTGTCTTCACTACTAAACATGGTAATACTATTCAAAGCTAGTATGGAGGCACAAGCTACACCATTTTACAAGATTTCTCTGACTGACCTGTATTCCTTGAATTTACATAAGAGATTATTGAGCAGATGGACCAATATTCTACAGAGATATCTAAATATTTCATAGTCACTCATATTTCACACCTTGTAAAAATACAAACCCCTGATATTATATATACAAAATGTCTTTAGAGACTGCTCAATGCAACTAAAATTAATTTAGGAATGAGTTAAGATTTAGATAACAGTACAGCATAATATAGCTCAACGATAATGACTTGAGCTGTTCTGCAGAAGAGAGTGAGTGGGGGAAGAAAGGTGGACCACATAGGAGCTGTATGTCATTGGTATTGTTTCAAAAAACATAAAGACTTCAGAGAAGAGAAGGAGAAAAATAAACTGTCCTGAATCTAGTTTCTTTTTAATCCACTTGATAGTTTTGACTGAAAGTCAGATAACAAAGAAAAAATAAAATAGAAAATAAAGCATTGTATAGAGCTGTTACAATATAAAGAAGTAGTAATAGGAATATAATTAATTTCCAAAGAAATAAGAGAAAGAATAACACTAACAATTGCTAATGTGGATAGAAGATGGATCACATTTTATCATATATAATTTTTATTTTATTTTATTTTATTTTATTTGTGAACATACTGTACAGAGGGGTTACAATTACATGGGCAGGATAATGCGTACATTTCTTACCAAGCATTGCAGCCTCCTCCATTGTTTACCCTTCACATACCTTCCCAGCCTCCCCTACCCCTCCAATCCCAATCCTTTTCTTCCCCCGCCCCCCCCCCCCCGGAAACGACGTTGTAAAGCTCGTTTTGGCAGGACAACTTGTACTTCTCATTGATGCAATAGGTCCACCTGTATCCTTAAACGACTTGTTTTTCCCCCATCTCCTCTACAAGTTATGCTGACATCAAATATAGTGAAAGCAGGGGTTAAACTGTGGGGGAGGGACCCACAAAGCAACAAAGAAATAATCTTATAAATGCGTTAGAAACACATGCATGAAAGAAAAAAACATTAAAATATATATCTAAGGGTTCATTTTCCTAACGTCACATTATCTGACCTTTTCTGCTTGACTCATACATATACTAGATATTACAAATAAGGTAAACCATGGGGCCTATGTTTCTTTGGGCCTAGCTTACCTCACTTAATGTAATTTTTTCCAAGTTTTTTCCATTTCCTAACAAATGGGGCAATGTCATTCTTTCTGATGGAGGCATAGAATTCCATTGTGTATATATATACCACATTTTCTTGATCCATTCATCTACTGAGGGGCATGTGGTTTGGTTCCATATCTTAACTATGGTAAATAATGCTGCAATAAACATAGTTGTGCTGGTAGCTTTAGTGTGGTCTTGTTTGTAAACATTTGGGTAAATGCCCAAAAGTGGGATTGCTGGGACATAGGGGAGCTCTATGTGAAGTCTTTGAGGAACCTCCATACTGCATTCTAAAATGGTTGAACAAGTTTACATTCCCACCAACAATGAAGTAAGTTTCCCTTCTGTCCACTTCCCCTCCAGCATCTGTTGTTGTTAGAGTTCTTGATTTTTGCCATTCTAACTGGAGTGAAGGGGTATCTTAATGTTGTTTTGATTTGCATTTCTTTTATGGCTAGGGATGTTGAGCATTTCTTCATGTGTCTATTGGCCATTCTTCTTTCTTCTTCAGAGAAGTTTCTCTTTAAGTCTTTCTCCCACTTATTTATTGGGCAGTTGTTTCTTTGAAGATTTGTTGTTGGGGGATTTAATTTTTGAGTTCCAAGTATATTTTAGATATGAGACCCTTGTCCGTTGTATGGCTAGTAAAGATCTTCTCCCAATCCGTGGGCTTTCTATTGATCTTGCTAGCTATGTCATTTGCCCTGCAGAAGCTCTGCAACTTTATGCAATCCCATTTGTCCAACCTTTCTTTGATTTGTTGTGTTTCCGGGTCTCTATTCAGAAAATTTCGGCCTGAGTCAAGGAGACCTAGGGTTTCTCCTATTCCATCCTGTAATGTTTTCAGAGTGTTTGCTTTGACTTCGAGGTCTTTAATCCATTTGGAGTTGATTCTGGTGCACGGTGATATATAGGGATCTAGCTTTAGTTTTCTACAACTAGTTAACCAATTTTGCCAGCAACATTTACTGAAGAGGCTGTCTTTCTTCCATTCTATTGTTTTAGCTCCCTTATCGAAGATTACATGGCTATAGGTCTGTAGGTTAATTTCTGGGTTTTCAATTCTATTCCATTGGTCCTGAGGTCTGTTCTTATGCCAATACCAAGCTGTTTTGATTACTATGACTTTATAGTATTGTTTGAGATTTGGTGTTGATATTCCTCCAGCAGTGTTCTTTCCGTTGAGGAGCGTTTTTGCTATTCGGGGTCTTTTATTGTTCCATATGAATTTTTGGATTGCCTCTTCTATTTCCTTGAAGAATGAGGGTGGAATTTTGATAGGTATCGCGTTGAATTTATAGATAGCCTTGGGAAGTATTGCCATTTTCACGATGTTAATCTTTCCAATCCAGGAGCATGGGAGGTTTTGCCATTTTTTAAGTTCTGTGTTGATTTCCTTTTTCAAGATTTTAAAGTTTTCATCATAGAGTTCCTTCACTTCTTTGGTTAAGTTAATTCCTAGGTATTTTATTTTTTGTGGGGCTATTACAAATGGAGTTACTTTCCTAATTTCAGCCACACTTTTCTCATTGTTGGCATACAGAAAAGCCATTGGTTTTGGGGGGTTAATTTTATACCCTGCTACTTTGCCAAATTTTGAATCAGCTTGAGTAATTTGGGTGTGGAGTCTATGTGATTCTTTAAATACAAGATCATGTCGTCTGCAAAGAGGGAGAGTTTTATTTCTTCTTTCCCTATTTGGATCCACTTTATGTATGCATCTTGTCTTATTGCTGTAGCTAGGTATCTAATACTAGATTGAAGAGAAGTGGAGAGAGTGGACATCCGTGTCTTGTTCCTGAGTTAAGAGGAAATGGCTTCAGTTTTTCACCATTAAGCGTAATACTGGCTGTAGTTTTGTCATATACAGCCTTTATTGTATTGAGGAATGTCCCATGGATTCCTAATTTTTCCAAAACCTTCATCATAAAGGAGTGTTGGATCTTGTCGAATGCCTTTTCTGCATCTATTTTGATAACCATGTGGTTCTTATTCTTGCTCCTGTTGATGTGATGAATAATATTAATTGATTTGCGTATATTGAACCAGCTTTGCAGCCCTGAAATTAATCCTGTTTGGTTATGGTGTATGATTTTTTGAATGAATTGTTGAAGTCGTTTGGCCAAAATTTTGTTGAGGAGTTTTGCATCAATGTTCATCAAAGAAATGGGTCTATAGTTCTCTTTCTTTGATGATTCTCTGCCTGGTTTTGGGATGAGGGTTATGATGGCTTCAGAGAATGTGTTCCGTAGTGAACTTTCTCTTTCAATTTCATTGAAGAGTTGGAGGAGTATTGGTGTGAGCTCTGCTTTGAAGGTCTTGTAGAATTTCGCTGTAAAACCATCTGGTCCTGGACTTTTCTTAGCTCGCATGTCTCTTATTGCTCTTTCTATTTCAATGCTTGATATGGGCCTGTTAAGCTGGTTTAACTCAGTTTAGTTTTGGAATGTCAATATTTGCTATGAAAAGGTCCATTTCTGTCAAGTTCTCAAACTTATTAGCATAAAGTTTTGAGATATATTTCCTTATAATGTTTTGAATCTTGGTTGTTTCCGTGGTGATGTTTCCATTCTCATCTCTGATTTTATTTATTTGGGTGTGTTCTCTACTTTTTCTGATAAGATTTGCTAAGGGTCTGTCAATTTTGTTAATTTTTTCGAAGAACCAACTCTTTGTTTTGTTGATTCTTTCTATAGTTATTTTGGATTCTAATTCATTTAATTCTGATTTAATTTTAATTATTTCTTTCCGTCTGCTGGATTATGGTTTATTTGCTGCTCTTTTTCAAGGAGGTTTAGATGTGTCAATAAGTTGTTGGTTTCAGACCTCTCCAATTTGTTGATGTAGGAGCTCAGACCTATAAACTTGCTTCTGAGTAGTGATTTTGCTGTGTCCCAGAGGAGCTGGTAATTTGTGTGTTCATTTTTGTTGAATAGCATGAACATTTCAATTTCCTTTCTAATCTCTTCCATGACCCACTCTTGATTCAGCAGTGTGTTGTTCAGCCTCCATGTGATACCGGACTTTCTTTGGTGGTTTTTGGTGTTGAGTTCTAATTTTATTCCATTGTGGTCAGAGAGAGTGGAAGGTATAACTTCAATGTTTCTGAATTTAGACAAGTTTGCTTTGTGGCCTAAAATGTGGTCTATTTTACAAAATGTTCCATGTGCTGCTGAGAAAAACGTGTATTCTGATGCTGCTGGGTGAAATGTTCAGTAGATATCTGTTAAATCTAGTTGATCTATGCAGCTGTTTAGATCTGCAGTTTCTCTGTTGAGTTTTTGCCGAGTTGACCTATCTAGTGGGGAGAGTGGTGTGTTAAAATCCCCAACAATTAATGTCTTTGGATTTATATGGGATTTGAGGGAAAGTAGTGTTTCTTGGATAAATTTGGGTGCTCCATTGTTTGTCGAGTATATATTTAGAATTGTAATATCCTCCTGAAAGAGAGATCCCTTAATTAGTATGTAGCGACCTTCTTTATCTCTTCTCCCGAATTTTAATTTGAAGTCTATTTAATCTGATATTAGGATTCCAACTCCCGCCTGTTTATGGGGGCTGTTTGCTTGGTAGATTTTGTTCCAAACTTTAACATTGAAAATGTGTTTGTTTTTACGGGCAAGATGTGACTCCTGAAGGCAGCAGATAGAAGGGTCTTGTTTTTTAATCCAACTAGACAGTCTATGTTGCTTAATTGGAGAGTTCACTCCGTTAACGTTAAGAAAAAGGACTGAGAGGTATTTGGGAGTTCCTGCCATGTTATCCACCTTCTTGGGTGCTGCAAAAACTGGGTTTTTCCTATGGTTCTTGGAGTCTCAGTTTGTGTGCAGTTTCTTGGCCTTTATTTTGGTCTTGTTGGTTTTCTATGTGTAGGACATGTTTAAGATTCTTTTGTAGGGCTGGTTTGGTGGAGATGTATTGTTTCAATTTTTCTTTGCTGTGGAAGGTTTTTATTTGGCCTTTAGTTATGAAGGAGAGTTTAGCTGGGTACAGTGTTCTTGGTTGATAGTTATTTGTTTTTAGGGCATGGCATGCATCATTCCAGGCCCTTTTTGCTTTGATTGTCTCTGCTGAGAAATCTGAGGTGATTCTAATTGGTTTCCCTTTATAGGTGATTAATCTTTTCTCTTTGACAGCTTTAAGGATCTTTTTCTGAGTTGATCTTGTGTGGATTAAAATGTGGCGGTGGGATGTCCTATTCTGGGCTGGTCTGTTTTTAGTTCTAAATGCTTCTTGTATCTGAATAGGCCTATCTTTTTGCATGTTTAGGAAGTTCTCTGCAAGGATCCTGTGAAACAAATTTCTTAGGGCATTAACTTCTGTTTTAGGTGCTTCTCTACACCCATTATCCTTAGATTAGGCCTTCTGATTGTGTCTTCCAAGTGTTGGATAGATCTATCATATTTCTTGGACTTGTCTTGGGTGGTTGTATGTCCTTTCTCTATAATATCTAGGCTATCTTCAATCCCTGAGATTCGATCTTCTGCATGGTCTAACCTGCTGTCTAGATTTTCTACTTTGTTTTTTATCTATTTTCCTTCTAATTGGTCAGCCTTGATGGCTTCAAATTCTTTGTTGAAGCTTTGTTTTAGATCTTTTATGAACTTCTTTACTTCCTTAATTTGATGTTCAGTGTTGATTATCAGATCACTTAGTTGATAGGTTATGGTTTACTTGGACTCCCATTCCTTATGTTGGGTTCCATTCCCTTTGTGGTCTCCCTTTCTTCTTTCAGCTCTTTGTTAATGGATTCCATGAATGCCTTTAGTGATCTTTGTGTATTCTCTTCCTGCTCTGTCAATTCCTGTATTACTCTTTGATTAGCTTCCTCCCGTTCGTGGGATTCCTGCAGTTCTCTATGTGTGTTCTCAGCCTGTTCAGGATATTCCTGCCTTTCTCTTTGAGTATTCTCAAGCTGCTCATGCAAATCCTGTGTCAGTTTTTGAGTAGCTTCCTCAAGCTTTTGATATTCCTGTATAAATTTTTGGATTGCCTCCTCTCTCTCCCTATCACGCTCATACAGAGTCCTTTCTATGCTTTCAATCTTTTGATTTATCATGTTTGCCAACAGTGTTCGTAGAACTATTTGGGAATTCTCCTCTGGATTATTCATTATCTTTTCTGTTCCTTGATTATCGGTATTGGGAATTGAGATACCCGGATTTGCCATATTTCTTGTGTTTTTCCAGCTTATCCTGCCCATTTGAGATGAAAATAGCACCAGGTTTGTGCTAGAACACTATCTTAAAGCAAGCATCAACCCAAGTCTGAATTTGCACAGTCAATAGTCTACAGATACAATCAAGTTCAACAGATACATCTATTCAACACCAAACAACTATACGTTAATGGGCTACGAACCACAAAGAAGAATTTGGAAGACCAGAAATTATTAGAGTTAGGGAGAGATGTGGGTAAAAAAATAGGAATAGATTGATGTGGGGAGGCTCACGGAGAGTTAACTAAGTCCTAATCTCAAAGCAGGAAATAGGTTGGGTAGGATGAAAGTAGAGAGAGAGAAAAAAAGAAGAAAGGGAACGGGAAAAGAAAAGAGACCAGAAAAAATAGAAAGGTAGAAATTAATAAAATTATGTAGAATCGATAACAATCTAGATAAGAACGTGAATTTATTGAGAGAAGGGGAGGGATATAAAGGAGATGTGAAAAATTTAAAAATAAAAATGCTTAAAATATTATATAGTTATAAAGAGGTAGTACTGCTATTAAGGAATTTAAGTCTTAGAGGTTTTGACTTGAGTAATAAATTTGTGGATTAAGTGTGTACACAATAGAGGATAGGGTCTAATAGTCAACTACGGGTTTATCTGAGGATATGCAGGACAAGAATTAAGTCACATAAGGAAGAACGAAAGAGAAGAGAAGGTGAAAAGGATAAGAAAGGAGGAAGAAAAAGATGAGAAGTTCAGTACAGCTAAACAAAAAACAAAAAGATAATTAAAAAAGAAAAAAAAGAGAAAGAAGACCAAAAAAGAAAGAAAAAAAATCATAAGGGGAAAAAAAAGTTTCTGGAAAACAATTTTTTTTTCAAAAAAGGCAAAGATTAAAGATTAAAAAAAAGTTTTAGAAAAGAAAAAAAAATTTATACAAGTTACCAAAAATAAAAAAGAAGATGAAGAAGAAGAGAGAAAAAAAAAAAACAACACCAAAAAAAAAAAAACTTCTTTGATTTTTTTGGGAGGAGTGGGAAAAATCCTGTATCTCCCTTGTGTCCATAACCAGCCTCTTGTTGGAGTCTCTGGTCTGCTTGTGGTCCTGTGGCTTGGTTGGTTTCTTAAATCAGTTTGTTCAAACAGGCAGAAAAATGCTCTGCTTTACACAGGATTTGGCGATCCTCCTCCCAGGCTAGTTCATTGGGAGGCAGATATGTTTTGAGTATCACAAAAGAGGGGGATGCAGTGATGAGGCTAGGTTCTGGGTAGAGTTGAGGCCTTTCAACAAACAGTAGCTTTTCCAGGGCTAGTTTGTGAAAACCTCACAGAGCCCAGCCTGGAGCCATTCTCAGGGTTTCTGTTTACTGAATTTCAATTGATTGTCGAGGCTGCTAGAGGGAGGGGCAGCCTCTGGCTATGATTACCCAGTGAAGAAACCCACTCCTAGGGCTGGCGCCCGAGCTGGGTGACTTTTCCATGGGTGGAGCTGAGTCTGGCAGGTCAAGCCGCCGTTAGGTTCTTGTGACCTGCTAAATGACTCATTTTATTCCAAGGCCTGAGTTGTAGCTAGCAGCTCCTCTGAGCTTTGTTGGTATCCAAGATGGAGATCACCGGTGCTGTGGTGGGGAGGGGTGGCCTTCCCTCCTCTGCTCCCTGAGAAGGAGTGAGGACGTCAGGCTACTACTCATGCCGAGTCTTAGTTCCTGGGTTGTCTCTGGTCTGCGAACTGCAGGATGAAGATGTCTGCTCCTTATCAGTTCTTGCTGGTGTTGAGTAGAATCCACTTGCCTGCTGCATCTGGCTCCTTCGTCCTGGACTCTCTGTTGCTCAGGTATGACTCCTGCGCTCACCCACCGCCGGCTGCCGCTGCCGTGGCAGCTGCTGGCAAGAGCTCAGAAGTGTCTTCTTGCCTGGGTTTCCTTCTCTGACCTAACTCTCTATCCTGTGATGGCACACTTGGTGTAATTCTCTGGCTTAGGACTGTTCACTGGAACTCTAAAACTGCTTTCTATGCGAGAGCTTACTTAGACTCCAGATTCTCCTCCACCATCTTCCCCCATCCTATCATATATAATTTTGAAAAAACATACTAGGAATGAAAATACAAAAGTCATAATTTAAAATACAATTTGTATTATAACTAGATAGTATAGCTCAGTCCTAAAACATTGGCCTAACATATGTGAAGCAATTGTGTGATCTCCCAAGCATTACAAAGTACACACAAAACTCACACACAAAAAACCCACATAAACCCACACACACCACATACACACATTTGTTATCATATTAAACAGAGAAAATTATCACAAATAGTAAAAGTATTTTAATATATGAAATCATAATATTGCTCATACTATTTAAAAGTTTAGAAGAAATAAAATATTCACAAGATACTTGGATTCTTATAGATTAAGTAAATTGAAAATTAATAAATAAAAGATATGAGAACTTTGCAAACAAGTCTTAAATAATAAACATTTTGAAATATGTGTCCTTTTATTTTGACAAAAGATTGATGTTTCTGGTGTTTTAACTCAAGATTTAGAATATGATAACCAGGTGCTCTATATCTTGCTAGGGATGGCTATATCTCTAATCATTTCACTCTGGAAATTTTATGATAAAGTATCATAGTTTTTCAGTCCCTCCCGATTTACAAACCCTATTTACACTTCCGACCATACTTAGAAAATGGAAACCACAAACCACTATGCCTAGCTCAAACATTTTTTTTTTATTCAAGTACAAATATTTCCAAAAAGTGACTAGGTAATAAAGCCTTTTGCAGGCCCAGAGTACAAGCCCCACGACAGACAAAAAAAAAAAAAAAAACTATATAAAGCCTTTTTTAATAAAGTATATGCTTCTTGAAAATGCAGTATTTGTTACCTGCACAAATATCTTTAGAAATAATGAGAAAATAAATTTATTTAAATTCACCAACCATATAAAATTTAAGAAAATAATTTTTACATATTCACATGTTAACTATTTTGAAAGCAAAATATATGTCTGAATAATTTACATGTGTTAAAATTATGCAAAACTAAATTAACTAATTCTACAACCCTGAAAAAAGAATTACCCTAAAGAAACAAAACAAAATAAGTTCAAAATTTGAAATTCAGAAAATAAAATGAAGTGTAATCTTTAGTTGACTTAAGTTACTGTAAACACTCTGTATATCAATTTTATAATAAAAAATGCAAGAACAAAGAAAGAAAAGTACCCATTTGACAATAGCGACAGGATATACCTTAGTAGTTTTTTTTTTGAGTGTGCAAAAAAATCAAAGGAAGAGATAACAATGTTCCTTCCATAATAAATGTTCACATTACCTTAATTATGTAACTGTATCCCCTCTGTACATTACCTTTACAATAAAATTATATTGATATTAAAAATAAACTAATTAATATACCAATTAAGAATTCGTAGAGAGCTAGGAATGTGGCTCAGTGTTAGAGAGCTTGCCTTGCATGCTTGAGGCCCTGGGTTAGATTCCTCAGCATCACATAAACAGAAAAAAAAGCCTGAAGTGGTGCTCTGGCTCAAGTGGTAGAGTGCTAGCTTTGAGCTAGCCTTAAGGGACAGCACTCAGGCCCAGAGTTCAGGTTCCAGGACAGAACCCCCCCCCCAAAAAAAAAACAATAGAATTACTAGAAGCCATTGGTTAAAACCTTTTTAGAAATTGACCCAAAGTACCCAAGTAATATAATTTGATGATACTATTTAAATACTTCAACCTCAGCCAAGAAGCCAAAAGTTTAAAAAGTGTTACAAAGTAAAGTAATAAATCAGAATATGTTACTATTAATAATAATCATAAGATGAATTTATAGTGGTAGTCAAATATGTAAGAAATGAGGCAATTTGCCATTCGTTTGCACTGAATAAGTGAGAAAGAATTTTCTAGGTCTTTTAAAATATATAAAAACTTTAATGAAGAAACTATTGTCACATCATATGATAACCAGATGAAGCTGATATTAGAACAAAGAGCAGATTATACTAAGTTTTGGATGTTAATGTCCATAAATACTTTGGTTGTGGGAAATTGTGTTCAACCTGAGGTACTCTTTTTGTTAGACTGGTGTCATATCAGTAGTAAATTTTAGGATAGGGGTTCCATTTTCACAAAACATGCACCTGATCTGTCTTTTTTGCCTTCCCATTATCAATGGCATAAGAGTTGCACACCAACTTGTCTAGATTCCTTCCTTGGCTGGCCTGGATTCTGCAGTCCTTCCAATCTTAACCTGTAGATAGTGCAGGATGGTAGAAATAACCCAATGCACCAAGCTATAGATTGAGAAGGAAGTCCATTAAAATTTTGGCCTGGGTTCTGTTCTCAAGCTTCCTCAATAGTTTAGAGTTCAGATGGGAGCCCCTGGTGCCAAGCAGTAAGAGTATTTTTTAAAGCAACTAGACATATATATAACTTAAGCATGTGAACACCTCAGGACAAGAATAAAAGAGCAGTGAAGCATAGAGGACAGGCCCAATTTTAACTAGCTTCTTAGAGGCTGAAGAAGCTTAGCTAGCTACTCTGGAGGCTGAAATATGAAGACCACTATTCAAAGCCAGTCCAATCATGAAAATAAATGCGATTATCTCCAAAAAAACAGAAATGGAACAATGGCTCAAGTGGTAAACCACTATCCTTGGTCACAAAAGATTAGGGAGAGTTCCCAGGCACTATCAAGCCTCAGGAATGATGAATGAATGAATGAGCACTAGCACATGCGCGTGCGTGTGTACGCGTGCATGTGTACAAACACACACTCTCTCTCTCTCTCACACACACACACAAATGAGTATTTCAATGCGAAGTTCTTTTTTTAACCGTGCTGTAATCTATTTCCCTGTATTAGTTTACAAATATACAAAATCAGCTAAGCACTTATTTACATACAACTCATTATGTTTCTCTAAAGTCAACTCTCCTTTTGGAAGCAGACTTTTATTTGACCCAAATGTAAATTATTCAGGTCGATTCATCTCCCTCAATTCTGTAGAATTAGATGATTGTTTAGCTTCCTCCAAGCAATATAATTTTGTGAAATCCTGCATCAAGCAACGTATTTCTTTCACTAGAAGGGAATCCTCTTTCAAACGATTAATAATAGGTTTTTTTTCTCCTTGCTAGCATCTGTAGTTTTATTATCTTCATATATTTCATGATCTGTCTGTGTATGGCAAAGACTGCTGTGAAAATGAAAAGACCCTTCGCAGCACTTATCATTTATATACAATTCATAGATATGAAGGTGTTTAAATATTATTGTAATTGCTTTGGAATAAATTATGTTCACATTGACTATTGTAAAAAATAAGAATTGGTTTCTCAGCACTTTAGGTAAGAACTTTATTGAAAGAAATAAAAGTAAAAGTAGGAACAACTCAACACATACATTCAAATGAAACAAAACAACCCAAGAAAACAAATTAATTCAGTACTCATGAACCTGCAGGAAATGCAAAGACTTAAAAATCATCAGCTATTACAAGCTTATGAAAATCCTGACTACATGGGAATCTACTCTTGTGAGGATACAGGTTAAAGCCCAGACTGGACAGAAACATCTGTACACAATGCCATGTACCTGTTATTCTAAATTCCAGGAAGAATAACATAACATGGACTGAGAACAAGATCATACACAAGTATCTGAAAAATAATCAGGATAATTTAGGGCTGGAGACATGACAAAGTGATAAGAACACCCATTTAGGAGGCACAAGACACTCAATTCAAACTCTAATATTATGGGTATTAAAGTAAAAAGCTATGATTTTAAATAATTGGAGTAATTGTAAGATTTGAATATTTGAGTGGAAAAATGCATGAGAGAGCAGAAAAATGCATGAAAGAGATAGAATGAACCCATGGTGCAATGCTTTCAACTTAAGTAAAAATGTTTTGTGGTACTTCAGACAAAACAGAGTTAACTTGCAAATGAGCATGGTTGTGCATTTGGGTGATGGAAATACTTTACTTACGCAGGTGTAAATTAAATAGATATTATTTGGGTAGATTGTACTTCTTGAACTAAGAGCCTGGATGATGTCCCTGAGATTTTTCTCTCAAGGCTACCATTCTACTACTTTGAGCCACAGTTCCAATTCTGATTTTCTGTTGGTTGTTTGGTGATAAGAGGCTCCTGGACTTTCTTGCCCAGGATGACTTCAAACCATGATCGTCAGATCTCAGCCTCCCGAGTAAACAGGATGCCAGACAATAGCCACCGATATTTTTAATAATTTAGTAAATTGTACAGTAACTGAAGTTATTCATTATCATTATAACTTATATAATATATGTGTGCATATATATATCAATGCATACGGATAGAAATACTTTAACATATTTTTGTATCTACAGTAGATTTACGAAATCATCCTTATAAAATAAAATGGAAACAAAAGTTAATAAGGATCAAAAAAAAGGAAATTATCACGTTTCTTGTTGTTGAATGGAATATGAATTGCGAGAATCAATTTGGGAAAACCATCTCTACGTTAACAAAATGGATAAGAGGTATTAATTCCAATCCATCTATTTGACCATATTGTGCAACCTCACACATGAGTGTCAAAATCAAACAACACTTTTTGCCTTTGCTTTTAACTCACCTGTTATAATTTACGGGTTAGATGATGTAATCAAATAAAGATTAAAATAATGTTATGTGAGGCTATGAAATAGATATGAAAATTATTTAAAATATGATAATACCTAATTAAATTCCATTTTTTTTACTTTTACTCTGTCATGTACCTCATTCCCACATTAGGAAAGTATATAGAAGGTTCTCATTGAATTATATGTACAATTATGAAAAAATGTATTGAAAGAATATGGGCACAATGTGGTTTTAGCTTATTGAGACATGTAGGGTGAAGTGTGTTTTTGAGGACTAGCAATATATTGTGATGAAGATGAAGGGAGGGATGTGCTTATTCTGGAAAACAGGCTAGAGGATTGCTCCCATAAAGGTAGTTATGAATTCTTCTAAAAGGTTACAGTAAAATCACTTTCACAAGCATGTTCACTGCTGCACAATTCACCGTAGCCAAGTTACGGGAACAACCCAGATGCCCTTTGGCGGAGTGATGGTTGGAGAATGTGTGGCACATGTACACAATTGGATTGCACCCATCCATTTTTAAGACTGCTACATTATTTGCAAAGAAATAGATAGATCTAAAAATTTATTAAGTGAACTAAGTCAGAGCCAGACACACAAAGGACCCATGTTCTGTCTCATATTTGGAAGCTAGAAATTTATACAAGTTTACACAGAAATCTTAACCAAAGCATGTGATTTGCAGAGGAGTATCTCAAAGGTGTAATTTCTTATAAAATTGAACTTTACTCCAACAAAATGAATACCAGGACACTATCACTTGGAAGATGTTAGTGGAAGTCAAAAGGAAGAAATAGAGTTATGGAGGAAGAGAGTGTAGGTATAATATTCAATGTAGATGTAAGAAACTAGAAAAATTAAAGTGCGATGAGCTTTGGAAGGGTGTGGAAAAGTTATATAAAGATCCATTATATTAAAAAAAAACTGATTTGTTGAATGGAAATTCCCTTGTACAAGTATTTAAGATAAGAAAAATATAATTAAAAACAATGGAGACACCTGATCTTAAATTCTATTTCCATCTCTTTTAAAAAATAAAATTATTTGCTCTATAATTTGATCAGAGGGATGGATTTTGTGGCTAGCTAGATCATTGCACATCTGTCTCTCTCTTCCTCTCTCCCTCTCATGGTTCTCACAGGTAATATGATTGCTCCATAATTATCTTAATTTATTTTGCTTTTATGTTTTTTGGTTGCATCATTTCACTTTCTGCTCTGTCATTTCCCAATTCATTTACATATAAGGCATTATTTCCTATTTTCTCATTCCTAGAATAAGCTGCACATGAAGACACCACTGATCCTCATTTTCAGTTTGTCCCTTTGAATACGGAGGAAAATCTTTCCTCTGCTCTCTACCAAATCCCTACTCTCCAGTTAGAATAATTTAGAATAGTATAAATGAAAAAAGAGAAAATAAATAATAGTGAAAAAACAGATGCAGAAAATTCACCGGATTTTTCTGACTAGTTTATCCAATGTGAACTATTGGGGAAATACATGGACAGCTCATTCTCACTGGCACTCAAAGTGTCTGGTTAGGCAATTCTGATGAAGTTGAGGAACAAGATGAAAAAATGAGAAATGGTATCAATTGCAAGAAAAAATGGAATAGGATCAAGCAAATTTCTTCTTTGTTCTGCTGAAAGTAATCACCCTACTACAGTGCAGAGACTACTTTCCATAAAGGCCACTCATGTGAACACTAGGGATAACGATGATTATACACCTCTTCATCTAGAAGCCTACTGTGGACACTTAGACATTATCCATGAGTTGGTGGCTCAAAGCAGATATTCATGGAATAACTGTGAATGACTGGACACCCGTGCACAGTACTTATACATGGGATAATATCAGAGTGGCTTCTTTATTTCATCATGATGCAGACACCAATGGCCAAACCAAAGGCCTCTTGACCCCCTTGTATCTTGCTGCTGGGTATAGACATAGCAAAGATACGCTGGATCTTCTTCTGTTGACCCATTATATCAAACCAGATCTGAACACAACTTGGAAGAAACTGCATTTGATATTGCCAAAAGGATAAGTATGTATCACCACCTCTTTGAAGTTGTGGAAAGCTGTACAAATTGTTCTCTTAAGTCCTAATGTTTCCATTAAGTTTCTTAAATTTCAAAATTGCCAGTCCATCCCATGTGTCCATACAAAATATTTTCACAATACAAAGCAACAGCAATATTTTACTTTAGAAATTCATGGATTCCATGGTACTTTTCCAAGTGAATTGCCTGAGTTTGATGTCAAAATATATTCGAGGTTTTTGTATACATCTATAATGATTTCTATAGAGTTTGTGATTTTTTTAAATCAGAAATAATTTTAACTTATCTGTTGAAATGAGTAGTATAGAAACTAAGGATATTTCTGGTGCTTGTCTGAAAAAAGTATATTTTAAAATATTTAGTATTCTGTTTATATAATGTCCATAATCTATTTCTTTCTCTCCTAGATATAATACTTTGAATTCGACATTGTTTTTATAATATATGGATTCATTACTAAATGTGTCCTTTCGAATTTCATTCCATATAGAAACAGTTTAAGATTCCTTTAATTCCTAGGTCCTTATAGAATTTTATTTATTTGGGATAAAATGACAATGTTATCTAATTTCATAGTTTTATAAATGTTATGCTATGTAAAGGCCTTTCTGAAAAGGTGAAGATTGAATACACTGATGTCAAACTAACTTTTATTTCTATGAATTACATGTATTATTACACTTGTATATTTGTAATCAATTTTTTCATAACTGTTTTCCATTTCTTGCATCTGAAGAATGGAAAATATGGAATACTTCACAAATTTTCATATCATTAACATGGCTCTCGTGAAAGAGCCATGTTAACCTCTGTATTGTAATTCGGGTAGATGTGCTGCTAAAGCATGTAGTATCCTGTAAATTTAAGTAGTTAATAATGCAATCTTAAGACAGGCATATATCCTTGGTTGCCTATTTGTAACAAGGAAACCTTATTGTTCCCTAAATTGCTATTCATCTTATTTTTGTAAAATTTGTTTATGGTGGAAAAAACTTACATTGTTTGTTCAATTGCTTACATTTGCAATTTTTTGTCAATAGCCATTTTAAGTCTTTTTCATTTGAAATTTGATAATACTTTGAAGCCTTTATAGGTAGGTCCAAAGGTAATGGCTTTTCAAGTACTTATTTATCAACTGAGTTAGCTTTGTGGAGCTAATGGATTCAAAGTAAGCCTTGCTTAAGAGCTACTTCTAAATTTCTCCAGCTTAAAACTTCCCAAATGAGGTCTTACTGGCACAAATGTTTGCCTGACCCATTACCTTTGCTCCATTTAGGAACAGACCAACCAGAATATCTTACCCTGACAGCATAGCTTGTCTTACTGGAGCAGAAATAATCTTAGTAACAAGGGATTATAGAAAGATGAACAGTTCAGACAGAATTGTTCAGGCTAAAAGGTATTTTTTCAAAATATAATTATTTATTATCCCTATCATTTCAAAAGTAGCTAAAGCTTAGAAGGTGAAAAAATTGTTCATATGCATGATTACCTCATGTCCTGGCCTGTTTATCATCCAATCAGGCAGGAACTAACACCACTGATTTTCTATAACTAAAAATATTCCATAGCTCCAGGAGAAGTCCATATGTTTCTCCTTGTTATTAGGCCTTAAATTGGTAATGTTTTAATCACAGTGTTTCCTCTTGCCTCTAGGCTGTACATCTCCGAATGGTAAAGCTTTAAGTTTAATTCTACCAAACACTGAGGTAGAGGTAATGGAATAATATTTTAAAACAGTTGCCTTTGTTACCTTAACCACAACAGAACAATGCAAAGCATTTTCTTATATTATATATATTTATATATTTTATATTTATGTGCTGATTTTATATTTCACACAGTGAATCTTACTGGAATTAATTTATAATTTGACAAATTAATTGATATTTATTACAATAAATAGATTGGAATATAAATAATCAGGATTAGAATATATATTAGAATATAAAAAGTATCAATGCAATGTTTTCAGTATAAACTTGTGATACCTTCTAATTGTTCTTGGTTTTGGAATTCACATGGTAAAAAAAACAATGTTGTTTTCTTTAATCTATAAGGGATTTTACTCTGCTGCTCTGTTTATTGTTTTAACTCGCTGGTCCCAAACTGTTTTTCTCCATATTTCTGAAGCATTCCTACTGATTATACTCAAATTTTGCTGATATGATCTCTAAAAGGTATTATTCTTCCACAGGATCCACGGGTCCTAGGATCCCAGGTCCCAGTTACCTGCATCATCAAATAACTAGGGCAAGAGATCTCACCGAGGCCCATGCAACATACCAACAGAAAGTAATTGAAGACCCATCTCAATTTCTCATTTCCTATATTTCAGGGGCCCAATTCCTTGAAATGCAGGAATTAGCAGTAAGTACTTGGGAAATGCAAGGCAACTTAAAATGCAATATGAAATCACAAAATGTGAAAGTACAGTAATTCAAACTTTCTATTTTCAGATGACCATCCCATAGGAGTGAACAAGACCACAAATGTCACAAAACTATTTGTAATACCCCTCTTCTAATAATTAATGAATGATTTCAGTCCAGCATCATGAGGCCAAAAAATAGTTCCTGGAAAGGTAGATCCATAATTGATCTACCAATGCTAGGAATATTTGTCATACAGTTCAACTATAATTCAGAAAAAACATTGATTGAGAAGAACCTTATTGCTTCAAAACACTAGTACTTCAGTCAAACTTGGTTCTGTAGTGTAAAAAGTTTGTCATTCTCAAACCAATGATAACCTACATTTAATCTCCTGAAAGTATATTCCTTTTCAAATAAACTTATTAAAATCACATTTACCAAAATAACACTTTACAAGTAGATGATATTTAGTGACGTTACTAGTTTTTCAAGTGTAGGGAGCAAGTTACAATAGAGTTGATTTATTTACCCAGCACTAATGCCAAACAGGTTCAACCATTCATTAAAGTGTAGAAATAGGACCTCTCACCATTTGTGTTTTTCAGTAGGTGCTTTGGAAAATTTGTTAAATAGATCAGCCTCCCATATTTCAAACCAAAACATTAGCTAATAAAGTAAATTTCATCACATAAAAAATACTTTTTAAAAAGTCATGAATAGTTGTCCTATCATATGGTGTTTTATGTTTTCCCTATCTAACATAGTAAGAAATATGACTTTAAGTCTTGAATATGGGTACTCTAAGTCTTGAATATGGGTACTCATCAGAGATTTGACAAACATAAAATCTGTCTTCTTTCTCTATCATATTCCTCTACAGTAGTAAATTTTAGTTTTCCTCTTTTTCCAAAACTCATAGGTAGTAGAAAATATTATCCCATGTAAAATAAAATAATCACAAACCACTTTACAAAGCCATAGGAATACATTCTCAGCCATTTTTAAACTTTCTTGTTGACTACAGATTAATCTTCCAAATGGAGGTGAATAAAATCAGGTCTAGGTGCTTCATGTCTCCAGGCTTGCAAATTGTTACTTCAGATGAATGAATTATGGAAATATAAGCTGACATCAGTTTAAGGATATGCAGAATTTAAACTCCATGGAATGTATATGAACCTTTCAAAGTAGGAGCAGACAGTTTAACAGAATGACTATCAGGAAGTTGAAACCAGAGAGGAATAATTGTAAAGACATAGAATGAATGAAAAATGGCACAAGGGTCAAGTACAGCTAGAATACTCAATGTACACATGTGAGAAAGGAAGTGGTAAATCGGAAATAAATCTTGTAGAAGGGGTTGGTTGAGAAGGATAGAAGGAGTGACTCTGATGCAGGAACATTGGACAATTAGATGGACATACTTAATTGAAACACAATAGCACAACCTTTTGTAATTCAGTGAAAAAATACAACAAAAAACAAAAAGACACAAAAAGCACAACCAAACAGCAATCCCTATAGAGTATGATGATGACTTCTCAAAATTTTAAATAGTTAATGAAGGACAATCTTGTGAAAACCATACAAAGTTGTTTAAAGTGGGCAGTTTGGGGTAGAGGAGAATTTTTAACAGATTTAAATAGATTGTCTTAGGTTATAAATCACCTATATCTGCTGCAAATATTTTCTTCTGCATGTTCTCTTGGCCTGAACTGTATACTCCAATCCTGAGCCACACTTGATAGCTTGTAAAGATAGAATGGAAGAAACAAGATCAAGAACCCATTACTCCACCGGAGAGGAAACAGACCTCTCTGTTTTCTCTCATTTCTATTGACTACTTTCATTCATAAGTTTATGTCAAGTGATTTGCATTATATATTTCCTTCTTTGTTCTGGCAAAATAATTGTTCAAAATAATTCAGTAAATATTATATTTCATTTTTTTTCTATCATGCTGTTTACTTATCCAAGCGAGTCCATTAAACTTTCCACTTGCATTTCGGTGCCACGGAAACCCAGCATCAATGTTAATGAGAACAATCTCTAATGTAAAACTTTGTCTCCAAAATACCAATCCAAGAATCTGTGATCACAAATATTTAGCTATACTTTTTTCTTTTACCTTGAAAGTCTTCTTGTGTCTAAAGTGCCCTCAAAAATCAGTACTCCACCAATTTTTGGTTCAATCACTTCTAACCTCAAAGATATATTTTGCTAACAAGATGCTTAGAGGAAACCGAAGAATACTCCACTTTTATCTTCTCTCTTAAGACTCTCCTTAGATACCATATCAGGAATATTGAAGTTATTCTTTGCAAAATTATTTCAATAGATTATTTTTCTATCCGTCTTGCATTTACTCAAAAAGTTGTATGGAGAAGAATAGAGTATAATCACCCATACCTTGGATGACAGTATCTGTTACAAAAGGACAATGCTCCTATGTCTTATTTCTCTGTCCTCCTCTTAGCTCTTACCTGATTTCCCACTTATCACAGATTCTTGGCTTCAAGCCTAGTGAAGGTGAAGGACTATAAGGGCCTCCCCCATTGCTACATTTTAGGGCTAGATCTCCAGCATGAGGTAATCATGAACGATGCACACAAGGAACACATGTTGGGAGAACAGACTTAAGCATGTCTGGTTTATTTCTGCACAAGGGTTGGGATTTTATAGCCCCAGCTTTCCCAACCTCCGGAGTCCTTCCCAGCCAATTACTTAGCAGGGAGTTGATGATGGGCACTGCTTGGTGACAGGCACTGTTTGGTCCCCTTGGGGCATGTAGGGATCTTGGATAGCTCATGGCTGGCAAGCTAGGCGGACATGACTGTGGGTCACGTCTCTATGAGCAGGAGGTGTGCTTCAACAGCTACTCTAGCTGACTCAACCAGATCTGACCGGCTCTACCCACAAATTTCCCCTTTTCTTTTGAAAGGACCGTCATTATGGTGACCCGTGGTTGGAGGCGTTTTTGCCGGGAGTGCAAGCATTTAATAATTCCTAGGAGAGAAAGCCCTACAAGTGCAAGGCCTCTCCAGATGACCAGAGAGGATGTCAAAAACCATTGTTGTAACTTTTTAAGCACATCTTCTAAAAAGGAGGCAGTGGGAATAAGCTGTATGGTGGTTTGGTTTAGGTGGGTAACATCATGCAGCAGGTTTGGGGTGAAGTTTAAGTACTTAAGGGACCAAGGGCCTTTGATGTAGTTACTAAGTTCAGTGACATTGGGTGCAGGAATGGAAAGCTGACAGACAGAAGTAGGCATTGCATTATATAGTCCTCCTTGTTGTAATTGAAGAAATGTAATCTGTTCTTGGAGCAAGTCTATTTGTTGTGGGAGCACAAGGAGGCCTCCCTTAAGATGATTGGCAACTAGTAAATGTTGTAATTCTATGGATGACAGTTGAGGGATGAGCTGGTTTATCTCTTGCACAGTGGACACGCTTTGGGACAGCAATATGGCAGCACTGGTAGATGAAGCCACTGTAGCGATGATTTCGGACCCGATTGCAATGATCAATCCTACTGCTCTTTTACTGCGTGGGCGAATCAATTGAACCTGGGAAAACTGAGAGTCATTAGTAGCCAGAACAATAAATGGGGGAACACGTACCAAACCTGCAAAAGGCTATGAGTCATTGGGTTGCCAGTGATTGCTGAGAGTGCAAGTAGTGGAGGAGTTGTCTCCTAGACAAAAAAAGAATGGGGCTCTACCCACTACCATTCCTGACACCTGGTCGTATCCATATTGGTTACAGCGACGAGTATTGGCCAATAGGAAAGGGGACAAATCGAGGCAGGAATGTGATGAGCAAACGATTGGCATGGTGGCTCCTAGGTCTCCCAATCGTCCTCCTGAAGAGTCAAAAAACTGATTTAGATTTTGAGGTTTGGGATCTTTTTCAGATTGGTTGTATATAGCCGGGTAGAGGGACAACGCGAGCTCCCCAAACACTTTGCCTTGCCAGGAATTGGCACAAAGGCTAATCACTAATTCCTCAAGAGGAGTGCAAATAGTGCCAAAGCTATCAAACTCCCTGGTGGGCACAACTGCATATGAAAATGTATGTCAGTAGCCTGATTACAATTTTTTTCCAGTGGGACAAATGGGGTAGGGTCCTGTGTAGTTCCACCATCCCATCCCATGCGTTACTGTTGCGAGGGTATGGTACAGCCATCAAATTGCTTTATCATCTCGTTTGAAAAACAAAAAGAGATGGCTCCCTTCCATCTAAAAGTAAGGTTTGTTTTTTGATGCCATAAGGCATCTGCTGAGAAAGGAAGGCCAACCCTGCCATTGGAAGAAAGCATTTGAGATCATTAAGATTTGGGGGCTGGGCACTAAAGTTATCTTACCCTGCCCTGAAGCAGATTGAGAATTGGCTGTAATAATGGCACACAATAGGAGGAATAGAGTACCATGCCCCGGGTCAGGGTCTGGGGCCATAACCTGGGCTTGTTCAACCAATATCTTTAGGTCTCCCCAAGTGTTGGCATGGGCTCTAGCTCGAGGTTTGTGTCTCCTCCTCCTCGCACTGTTCAAGCATAGCTGACGCATCTTGTGCTTAGGTGGTGATGGTTGGTCAGACAACTCCAGCTGGGATCCAAACAGGTTTATCACTGGTGTCTGGAAAGATACAAGCAAATCCTGTCCCTTGTGCCATTAAGGGAGCAGGGCTCTCCCATTTTCTTGTGATGGGGTCCCTCCATCTATCCAAAGGGACCAGAGTAGGTGTTTCATGAGTCCCCAGTACAGGGAGGTGGGGGTCCCACATGTGGTGGGTGTGAATGTTAAAAAGATTTTACTATAAGGCAATAATTTAATTGTGTTTGGGGATTTTTAAGCCCTAGCCCCTCCAGTTCCCCCTTTTCTTTTAAAAGAATGGTCTTGATTTCTTTATGACTGTGTTCAACAATGGCTTGCTCTTGTGGGTTATATGGAATACCTGTCTGGGGTGTAATGTTCCAAAAGGTACAAAATTCACAAAAATGTTTGGAGGTGTAAGCAGAGCCATTGTCTGCTTTAAGGGTCCAAGAAACTCCCATAATTGTAATGGCATGTAGAAGTGATTTAACAGCGTGCCTTTTTTTTTCACTGTTAAGGCTAAACCAGTTATAAAGCCTGAGAATGTATCTATGCATTCAGGGATGTATTTTTGTTTACCGAATTGGGAGATATGGGTTATGTCCATTTGCCATGTGTTATTGGGTCTAAGGCCTCGTGGATTTGTTCCCATGGGTTGAAGTCATCCTAAGGGTAAAAGAGGTGCACAAGAAAGAGCAGGACCGAATCATGTGCTTGCATTGTTGGTGTGTTAAATCAGGAAATAACTGTTTGATATAAGCTGCCGATAAATGAAAACGATCATCTAACGTTCGGGCCTGGTCCATGCACATATTTGTGAGTAGTACAGTTGGTGTGACAGCACGATCAATGGCTTCATTACCAGCAGCTAGGGGTCTGGGGAGGTTAGTATGAGATCCAATGTGTTGAATGTACCAGGGTTGGACACGATTGTCTAATACATTTTGTAGTTTACACATTATTTTTGCTACATCATGACCATCATCTTGTAATAAAGCTCCAGGAAGAATGGCAACAGTTTGTACAGTATATAAACTATCAGAAAAAATATTAAGAGGTTCTTTGGGAAAAGATGTGAGGGCAAGCAAAATGGCCAGTAATTCAGCAGCTTGAACAGACAGGGAATGTTTTTGAAGCATGTATTTTTTAGTATTGGCATTGTAAAATCCATAAACAGTTTTGTTAACATCTGTAAAAAGTACAATGGCTTGATGTATAGGTTGCCCATTGGGACGAGTACAACATTTCCATGAAAGTGGGAGCTCTTGGGTAACTTTTAAAACGAGGTTTTTGGGCATATGATTATCAATGTTAAAATAGTAATGGATGACTTGTAAAGCTAATGCCTCTTCGGTTGTTAGGAAATCAAAGATTGTTTTTGTAATGGGCCATGTAAGATGGTCAGGGAATCGGCCATAAGTTTGACGGCATCATTCCGCACCTTTGATGGCCAGATTGCATAGCATGGTAATGGATGTGCTAATTTTTGGTAATTGGGAAGTGGCAAGGTATACCCATTGTAACAAAACCATGGGTTTGCGTCAGCGCCACCATTAGGCCATTATTATTTAATATAATTAGGTTGATTTCTTGGGTGGTATCTAAAAACACCAAGGGTGTTGAAGGGTGTTGAACATAGTCAATCAGCGACTTGTGAAACTTGTTGAGCATCAGGTGAAAGTATATGAAGGGAAGTTGGGTCAGAGGGTCCTTGAAGCAATTGAAATAACAGTTGGAGTTGTTGGGTGGGGAGACACATAAAATTGCATAACCAGTTGATATGTCCACATAATTGTTGTAATTCAGTTAAAGTATATTGGGATTTAATGACAATATGAGGCCCATTTGGGGTAATTGTTTGATTTAAATGGTATCCAAGATAGGCGTAAGGGGCTTTGAGTTGAATTTTTTCGGGGGCAATATTAAGGCCCAGCACTGTAAAGTTCTCCTTGAGTTGTGTTAAACAGATTTGCATGGTTGTAGCATCTTTATGTGCTATTAAAAAGTCATCCATGTAATGGACACAAAAGCATTTGGAAAGCAAAGTCCTAATAGCATGGGCAACATACATCTGACATATAGTAAGGCTATTTTTCATACCTTTAGGGAGAACTTTCCATAGATATCAGTGAGTACGTAGTTGACAATTAGGTTCCCATACTGAGAAGGCAAAATATTCTTTATCTTTGGGGTGTAGGGGGGTGGAAAAAAGCAGTCCTTGATGTTAATAATGGCAATGTGCCAATCTTTGGGTATTGCAGAAGAGTGTGGAAGTCCGGGTTGAAGCGTTCCTATCTTTTGTATATGACTATGGAAAGTAGATCATGGAGAAATCTCCACTTTCCTTGAGCCCTTTTTTGGATAATAGAAATGGGGAATTGTGGGGACTGATGCTAGGTTCTATGTGTCCCTTTTTTACTTGCTCCTCCACTAGAACCTGGAGATGAGGGAGCTTTTCAGAGGAAATAGGCCACTATTCGACCCAAATGGGTTTGGTGGTGTCCCATTGGAGTGGAACTGGCTCTGGTAATGCAACAGTGGCCATTGGAATTGGGGGTAGTGTGGGTTATTAACGGCTCGATCGGTTATGATGTCTTCATAAAAAGCCTTACCATCTGTTGTTATCAGAGTACCCATATTAGTGAGGACATCTCTTCCTCAAAGATTGTATGGAAGGCCAGGGGCAACAAGAGGTTTAAAAGCCCCGGTGGCCCCACCACAGTTTTCCCGTCTTACAGGCCATTGGACATGGAGGGAATCTGTTTTTCCACCGACACCTTGTATGCAGGCGCCAGGAATTAGGTTCCATCCCAATCCTTCTACTTCATCTTTTCTAAGGACTGTACAGTCAGCTCCTGTATCAATGATGCCCTTAAATTCTGTTCCATTGATTTTAAGTTTCATTCTAGCTTTTCCATTTTGGGTAGGAGTAGTCCATAATACTTGAGGTGGTGGCTGTTGCCTTTGTCCTATTGTGGTCGGGGCTGAGGACTGCCGCTTATTTAGTTGAAAGGCTGAGTCGTAGAGCAGCATTCAGAGGTCCAATGAAAACCCTTTTTGCAGTTACGACATACAGAAGGAGGTTGTTTTCTTTTGGGTGAGCCCCAGAGTGATGGGCAATCCTTTATAAAATGACCAGTTCTGCCACATCCCCAACAAGGTGGATTTCCCATTCTGCCATTAGGGGGCGCGCGAGCACTGGCAGTCATAGAGGCTAAAGGAGGTGCAAGGATACTCAGCATGAGTTGATGACCCCAAATCTTTGGTGGATAGGATGCAATCAGTGATCTCCATATTTCGTTCAGGGGCAATGGCTTTTCTGCATTCCTGTGTAGCCCCTTCCCATATTAGGCTCTTGATTAGCACATCTCAGGCTCCAGCATGGGATACTTTCCAGGCCACTGCTTCTTGAACAAAGGCAACGAAGTCAGTGAAAAGATCATTGGGACGTTGTATGAGGGGTTTTAGTTGTTTGTTCCCTTCTTTAGAAGGGACTGAGGAGACAACCCTCAACGCACAGAGGCGTACTTGGTCAAAGTACTGTGGAGGTGCTACTGCTTGTGCGGCAGGAGATGCATAAGCTGCCTCACCTTTTAAAAAATCAGGGTCCCCCATGGTGGCATCCTACCCTCTGGTAGTGATATTTTGTGTGCTTTGTTGTTAACATTCATCAGAAAAAGCAGCCTTCCATAAAAGGAAGACCCTGAAGATAATGCTGTGTTCATTAAACTCTTCCAATCATGGGGCAGTTAAGATCAATGCTAAGGGTTTCAAGCATCTGTTGAGCATTCAGGGACTGTAACCCATCTTCCCTGACAGCGGCCCAGTATTTGTCAAGTACTTTTGGGTCATGGGGATACCATTGGTT
Organism: Dipodomys spectabilis; assembly: GCF_019054845.1. Lineage (NCBI taxonomy): Eukaryota > Metazoa > Chordata > Mammalia > Rodentia > Heteromyidae > Dipodomys > Dipodomys spectabilis. The sequence continues at coordinate 156,348 of NW_024870847.1, forward strand.
AGGTCATACAGAGGTTCGGTGGACGTTTACCGGGAATATGAACTGGGGTTCATTTATAGGCTTGGCTGTCGTTGCCATGATAGTTGTGGGGCCCATGAACAACTGTTGTATTACATGGGGAACAATGGGTTTTTGTTCTTGGGCAAAGTTGGATATCTCTGCCCAAGGATACAAAGTTTTCTGAGGGGAGTTCCCAGGCTGGCCTAAACAGCAAAAAGAAGTGATTGTGCAGGCTTCCTGGGACTGATAGTGTGGGAGAGGCGGTTTTACAAGCATAGCTGGCCAGCCCCCTGTGTCACTTGATAGTGGAAGTTGTTGGTTATCTGTGTTCTTGCTGGAATTGTTTGCTGTATCACAAGAAGATGGGAGTGCTTGAGCAGCTTCGCAATTTTCCTTTTGTTGTTTCTTCTTGCAGCGAGGTGTTAAATGCCTACAGAGTTTCCCATTCTTCTTTCCCTGATAGACAGGCTTGAATACCTACTATGATGGGGTAAAAGGTTAGGGGCAGCTCAGCGCCTTCACGGATTTCCTTTTTATGAGCTTCCTGAAGGACGTGGGTCCACCTGTCTGGATCCCAAATGTCCCCAGTGTCAATCCAGGGACACAATTCACTCACTATTTCCCATATTAAACTAGCTTCCTTTTGTGATACTTTTATCTGCCTACTCCAGAACAGGGCAACAAGTGCTCATGATTGAGGCTCTCCTGCTGCGGGGGGAAGGTTACCCATAGAGGCACTAACCTTGCACTAGACCCTAGACCATCTATCTGCCAAAAGCAATCGAGCCTGTCGTTAGGCACCACTTGTAGGGCTAGTCTCTGGCAGGAGGTAAGCTTGAACGAAGCACACAAGGAACACACGTTGGGAGAACAGGCTTAAGCAGGTCTTGTTTATTTCTGCACAAGGGGGTGATTTTAAAGCCCCAGCTTTCCCAACCTCCTGAGTCCTTCCCAGCCAATTACTTAGCAGAGAGTTGCTGTAAGGCACTTGTGATGAGCACTGCTTGGTGACAGGCACATTTTTGTCCCCCGAAGGAATGTACGGAGTATGGACAGATCATGGATGGCAAGCTAGGCAGACATGCCTGTGGATCATGTGGATCATGTCTCTATGAGCAAGAAATGTGCTTCAACTGCTACTCTAGCTGACTCAACCAGATCTGACTGGCTCTACCCACACTACATCTTCATGGTTTTCCTTTTACAACTCTTTTTATTGGATGTGGAATTTATTTTCATGTCTTCATTCAATCTGTTCTGCATTGTAGTGATCTAAATAGGCTCTGTAAAATCACTTTAGGTAGCAAAAATATTAAGACAATGTATATCAAAAAGTTTGGCCTCCCTCCACTGCTGAAGCCAATATGCTTAGCTAGGGCTTCTAAGTACGCGTTTTCTTGCCTTTTCAATTTGCTCAATTCTTTTCTGATCCCAAAACTTTTTGGCTTATGTAATAAGAAAAGTCTTCTCTATCTCATGTTAATAAGGATATTATATTTTGTGAGCTACTAAGAAATGTGAAATCATTGGTTTCAAGTATCCAATCAGATTTTCTTCTGTGGTTCAGGGCTTCATGTGCAAAGGCATTGTGGAAAGTATTACAAATAGAAAAGTCTAAACCCAATACCTTCTTTCATTGTTGAGGGCACTTTCTCCCTAAATATTTTGATCCAAATTATCTTTTTCAGAGAATTACTGTTTGGTAATTAAAGTCAATTCACAAATTTTGATGTCTTTTTGTTTTTTAAAGAAGTTTGAATTTAAATTCCACTACAACCTTGTTTCACACAGTAAGAGTAGATTTCCTGGGTAAGGACAATTCTCAAGGGAACCTACAGGATTTATAGCAAGGTTTCTGAGGTTTGTTTTTTTAGTGTGAAAATGAGCCATCTTCACCCACATTGCTCCCTGTCAGATAAGTCTCCATGGATTACTTTGCATGAAAGCCTATTTTCCCAGGCAATTTTAAATTTTCATAATAGCTAAGTTGTTAAAAAGTTTGAACAAATTAAAATTTACCTGTTATAATTTTAAAACTCTTTTGAAATTCCTTTATTAGAACCACGAATTCACCAATCCTAACTCCTCCTTTACCATCAAAAACAGTTAACATATTGTTTTTATGATATAGTGTCCATGAAACTATTATTTTCCAGTGGCTATGTTATGCATATATATAACCTTATAATCTGATTCTGAGCAAAATGAACTCCAAGATATGGAAACAGAGAGTATTTTTTGCGGTTGTTGTTTTTAATGTACTATGTGATTTCTATTTTCTTTTGGGTTTTTCCCCTATGCTTTATTCCCTGCTGTATTTGATTTTGGTAGCCTGTGTATTGTGTATATATTTACCTTAATGAGGGAAGGGAAGAGGAACAACAAAATGGTGATACAAAGGACAAAGGCAAACCAATGCAACAGCAATACTCACAAGACAATATGTTGGAAATGTGCATTACAACTTGTGAGGGGTATTGGGGTAAAGGATAACTGAAGAAAATGAGGGATGGAGTAACAAGTTTGGAAAGTTATGTATTCACTACCTTAAAATTGCTGTAACCCCACTGTACATCACTTTGACAATAAAATGAAATTTAATAAATAAGCTGCATGAAATAAAATTAAACTGTATTAGTATAGTAAATATTATTCTTTATGCAGTAACTTTTAAAAAATCAATATTGTTTGGCATCTAATTTGAAGTAATTATCCCTTTTTAATCAGAGGACCATCAACTCGAATGCTATCTGACTAGACAATATTTTCACAATATACTTACCAATATTTTGAAAAAAGAACATAGTACTTTCTCATATTAAAAGCGAAAACAGTTTAATTCTATGGAAACCTATAACTTTTAAAAGTAAATAAGCAGTTAAAAAGACAGGATATATGTGTTCTTCAACTTTCCAATGACTAATAACTACTCATTTCAATTCCGGAAGATTCCATACCTGAGAGATTCAAAACAGTACCGGCTTGCATGGTATGTAATTCTGCAATAGATGCATTTTCAAATGGGGTGTTACAGATTGAGATTCAACACAAAAATAACTACATTCTGGTAGAAGATAAAACTAATTAGCAACGGTAATAATTCTTCAAGAGTAAGCAATTTTTTATCACAGTAAGCTATTATTTTTATGACCACCAATCCCAATATTTATGATATAGAGACATCCTAGCCCAACAGTTTAGAACTTTTAGGGTGCACCTCAAACTTCTCTTAATTCACATCATGAATAGCTTATCTCTATTGTGAAAAAAATGCAACTCTGCTAATGTGATGCCATACATGTTCTGGAAAGAACACCACAATAAACTTGTTTGCATCATTTTCCCACCACTGGTATACTTGAGATTGGAACACTTGCAAATATTATTTATATTTATACTTTTTTAACTATCATACAAATTGTGGATGCTAAGATCAGAAGATTACAGTTCAAAGCTCACCGAGGCAGGAAGATTCCCTAGATTCTTATCTCCAATAAGCTTATCAGCAAAAATCAGACACAAGTGGCATTGAGGTTGAAGTGGTAGAGCACGAGCCTTGAGCATAAACAGGCTCAGAGACAGTGTCCAGGCGCAGAGTTCAAGCCCTAGGACAAACCAATAAAACAAAAATAAAAATAAAAACAAACCCCAAACCTAACATTTTTCTCATTGTATACAGTGGCAAATAATTAAGGAAATTGCTTCCTGTGTTACATACAGGTAGAAGAAAGAAGATGTCACACGATTATTCTCTTCATACCTTGTTATACCAAATCCTCAAAAAATTGCTCTTATTATAATTTATAAATTAATATCATCAATTTTTGGCAACTCTGTCTCCAACATTCACATTATCATTTTATACATGAACTATTTTAATTATCTATTAACTAAATTCTAATTTAACTCTCTTGAAAGAATATTCTAGGCAAGTAGAATGCAAAATCATTTGTGAATTTGTCAATTAAACCCTCTACTTACAACGAATTTTGTAGTATCCTATAGAATATGAAATTACCAACAAAATCAAAATATTTATTTTAAATCTAAATTCTAATTCAGCAAGATCCTCATAATCCTACATTAGATGAATGTTATTTTTAGAAGAATTATTATTAGATGAATTGCTATTTTTCCAAGCTTAAGTTTTTGTAATCCTTCATCATTTCTTTGGGATACAACAGAATGATGATTACTTACTTTTTCAAATTTTGGATGGCAATCATGAGTCATTTTCCATCTGGGAGTGTTCTGTAACGAAGAGAGAATTTAAAACACAAGTGAAGATTAAGTATGAGTTGCATTTCAACAGGAAATTTGACTTCTCAAAACATAATGACAAAATTAACCCAAACTTCCAACTATGTATTCCTTTCTTGTTTGTTTTGTTTTATTAAGACAAAAGTATACTACCTGGTCCAGGGAAGGTATCACTATGTGATTCCACTCTCTAATCTCCTGTCTTAATCTCAGTGCTAGAATTCTAGGCTTGTATCACATTGCTCTGCCATAGTTTCTTAGTTTATTTAATCTAGATACAGACTACCAATTCTGAACTTCTACAGGGATATTATACACCAGAATGACTGTTCAGACAGTTTATCTACTATTTTCAAAGATGTTCTAACATTTGACACAGGATATGAATATTTTCAGATGCACCTGCGGGGCCTCTGATTCATTCCTCCATGGATGCAATCCTTTTAATAATGATTAATTGACTCTCTTACTATCTCTTGTCACTACCTATGTAATATTCTCAAACTTTATTGAAGGAAGTTCACTTGAGGACTTTCTAATATTAAATATTATCACTTGTTTCTAGTCTTCTTCAGGCTATATATTCTGTTGTTTTCTAACTTTTCTACACATTCTGAGAGTTGTTTCATTTGTGTATTTGTGTGTGCACATATAAGTGCCTCTGTGTGTATGTGTATGTTTGTATGTATGTATGCAAAATCCTCAAGCTCTTATTCAGCAATCTTGCTCATAACTGATATTCCATCACCTGAGCCATCTTCCAATCCAGGTTTGGCTGCTTTATTATATGTACTGTTGCAAAGAGTATTCTGCCCAGGCTGGATGCAAACTTAACTTCCCAGACTCCTTTACATTCTTAGGTTTTATTTCTCCAGGAGTATCAACTTTTAAACTACAAATATTTTGGGGCTGGGAAGGTGGCTCAGTGGTAGAGCGCTTGCCTTGCATGCCTGAGGCCCTGGGTTCTATTCCTCAGCACCACATAAGCAAAAAGAAAAGAGCCGGAAGTGGCACTGTGGCTCCAGTGGTAGAGCACTAGCCTTCAGCTGAAGAGCTGAGGGACAGCGCCCAGGCCCAGAGTACAGGCCCCACTACCGGACCCCAAAAAGAAAAAAAAAAACTACAAATATTTTTGTGAGGATAATGTCTAAGCTGTAGCCTAGATTTTTAACTGAAGAATTCTTTTTTGTTGTTGTTGTTTTGGTGGGTGGTCCGGTGAGCCACCTTCCCAGCCCCTAACTCAAGAATTCTTATAAATATAAATGAACACACACATTACATATCCTGAGTGTACACTGTTAGAAATGTGATTGTAAGCTGGGTTGTGGTGAGATATGAGGATTGGGGTTCAAAGCCAGTCCAGGTAGGAAAGGCCCAGAGACTCTTTTCTCCAATTAACTAAAAGAAAACTGGAAATGGCACTGTGATGAAGTGGTAGAACATTAGCCTTGAGCTGAATAGTAGAGAGACAGCTCACAGGCCCAGAGTTCAAGTGCCAAGACCACGGCCAACAAAAAATATACATATATAAGTAAAGAAAAAATAAAAGAAATGTGATCTTAGCCACCAGTTCATTGCTAGTATAATCCCTGCTCTCACAAGATGAACATTTTTTTCCAGTTAAATCCATGCTCTTATATCTGACTTGCTTTGGAAACAGGATTATTCTTCCATTCTACTTTCTACGAAGTTGCATGATTACCAAGCATGATTTAGAATGAGATTGGCCTCATACTTCATGTTCCACGTATGAGTCTTGCTTTCTGTATATCACTCCCATAAATCTACATACTGGAATTGGCTTTATTGTTTCAATGTTGTCTTATTTGTCGTCTTCTATATTGTATTGAACCTTTATACTTAAACACAGAACTTCTTTTTCTCCTATTATTGCTATTGTTTCCCTTACTGTTAGCTCATGTCCACTTGGGAAATAATGAACAGCACATACACTCACAAAAACAATGTTCTGAGAACCTTCTTCCCATTTAAAATTCGCTTCAATTTACAGAGAACTTACAAAGTTTGAACTCAATGTTGTCATGTATAATGTATTTATAAGCAATATAAATTTCATATTTTTTCTTTACTAAGTTGTCTCTGAAACACGTGTTACCTCAGGCCAAAGGTGTCATAGTGTGATTTCAGTGAAGCCAGAAAACATTCATTATACCTCAAGCAGCACCATCGATTGTTACTGGAAGTAACTGTTACTGGATGTGGAAACTGACCCCAGGAGAGGAATGGAACATAGAGGAATAACAAAGTTCAAGTTTCCTTGTGCTTTCCTTTTTAGAGTACAAGAAAAGTATCCCAACGCTTGAAGGAAACTCTGTCCCTGGCTTTTTCGAGTGTGTTCTTTACTCATATAAAATTTTTCTGTAAACTTCTAGTTGAAAGTATTTCAAAAGGAAATAATGTACCATTTGAATGCCAGCATAGAACAAAAGGAAATAACGTTGATTTAAATGTGTTCTCCTGCAAAGGAACAAAGACATGGAAGTTTTAAAGTGTCATATGGATGGATATTTCACCCCTGAGATGATTCTCTTGATGCAGGAGTCAGTTATCAATTCCTTTGGTCTGGTCCTGCGTTCTCAAGAGCAATAAGGATTCCAAAAAAGCAGATTCCAGTGAGTATGATCAGCAAAAGGAGCCTCTTCTCAGACCAGTACTCCTTTAGGGAGGGTCCCAAAGAAAGATCTGTGATTTTTATTTGCTTTTTTGTTTAGTTTGTGCTGGTTCTGGGGCTTGTACCCAGAGGCTGGATCATGTACCTGAACAGTTGTCTTTCCTGCCCACCTGCTCCCAAAGCTAATGCTCTACTGCTTGAGCCATAACTCCACTTCTGGATTTTTGGTGTTCAATTTGCTATAAGAGTTTGACAGACTCTCCTTCCTGGTTTGGCTTTGAATTAAGTAATAAGAAAGCTAAGTGACATCAACTGTATAGACTTCTCTTTTGAAACAAGAAATATTACATGAAGTTTATTGTAAAGCTAATGTTTGACAATTTTTAAATTAAATAGCTCAGTACAAGTAGGTGCACTGACTCTCCTTAGATACAATATCAGGAGCAGTGAAGCTATTCTTTCCAAAATTATTTCAATAGATTATTTTTCTCTTGGACTTGCATTTGCTCAGCAGGATGTATGGAAAAGAATAGAGTATAATCACCCATACCTTGGATGACAGTGTCTGTTACAAAAGGACAATGCTCCTATGTGCTATTTCTCTGTCCTCCTCTTAGATCTTGCCTGATTTCCAACAAATCACAGATTCTTGGCTTCAAGTCTAGTGAAGGTGAAGGACTATAAGGCTTTCCCCACTTCTAAATCTTCATGGTTTCTCTTTTAAAACTCTTTTATTTGGATGTGGAATTTATTTTCATATCTTCATTCAATCCCTTCTAAATTGTAGTGAGTTAAATAGGCTCTGTAAAATCACTTTAGTTAGCAAAAATATTACACCAATCTATATCAAAAGTTTGGCCTCCCTCCACTGCTGAAACCAATATGCTTACCTTGGGCTTCTAAGAATCCGTTTTCTTGCCTTTTCAATTTGCTCAATTCTTTTCTGATTCCAAAACATTTTGGCTTATGTAATAAGAGAAGTCTTCACTTTCTCATGTTAATAAGGAGCTACTAAGAAATGTGAAATCATCGGTTTCAAGTAACCAATAAGATTTTTTCTGTGGTTCAGTGCTTCACGTGCAAAGTCATTGTAGAAGATATTAGAAACAGGAAAGTGTAAACCCAATACCTTCTTTCATTGTTGAGGGCACTTTCTCCTTAAATATTTTGACCCAAATTATCTTTTTCAGAGAATTACTGTTTGGTAATTAAAGTCATTTCACAAATTTTGATGTCTTTTTTTAAAGAACTTTGAATTTAAATTCCACTACAACCTTGTTTCACACAGTAAGAGTAGATTTCCTGGGTAAGGACAATTCTCAAGGGAACCTACAGGATTTATAGCAAGGTTTCTGAGGTTTGTTTTTTTAGTGTGAAAATGAGCCATCTTCATCCACATTGCTCCCTCTCAGCTAAGTCTCCATGGATTACTTTGCATGAAAGCCTATTCAACCAAGCAATTTTAAATTTTCATAATAGGCCAAGTTGTTAAAAAATTTGAACAAATTAAAATTTACCTCTCATAATTTTAAAACTCTTTTGAAATTCCTTTATTAGAACCGCAAATTCACCAATCCTAACTCCACCGTTACCATCAATAACAGTTAACATGTTGTTTTCATAATATAGTGTCCATGAAACTATTATTTTCTTGAGGCTTTGTTATGCATATATATAACCCTATAAGCTGATTCTGAGCAAAATGACCTTCAAGACATGGAAGTAGAGATTATTTTTTGCGGTTGTTGTTTTTAATGTACTACGTGATTTCTATTTTCTTTTTGTTTTATTCCCTATGCTTTATTCCCTACTGTATTTGATTTTGGTAGCCTGTGTATTGTGTATATATTTACCTTAATTAGGGAAGGGAAGAGGAACAACAAAATGGTGTGACAAAGTTAAAAGGCAAACAAATGCAATAGCAATACTCACAAGACAATATGTTGGAAATGTATGTTACAAGTTGTGAAGGGTATTGGGGTAAAGGAAGACTGTGAAGAAATGAGGGATGTGGTAACAAGTTTGAAAAGTTATGTATTCACTACCTTAAAATTACTGTAACCCCACGGTACATCACTTTGACAATAAAATGAAATTTTATAAATAAGCTGCATGAAATAAAATTAAACTGTATTGGTATAGTAAATATTCTTTTTGGAGTAACTTTTTAAAAATCAATACTGTTTGTCGTCTAATTTGAATTAATTACCCCCTTTTTATCAGAGTACCATCAACTTGAATGCTATCCGAATAGACAATATTTTTACAATATATTTACCAATATTTTGAAAAAAGAATAAATATAGTACTTTCTCACACTAAAAGCGAAAACAGTTTAATTCTATGGAAACCTATAACTTTTAAAAGTAAATAAGTTGTTAAGAAGACAGAGTATATGTGTTCTTCAACATTCCAATGACTAGTAACTACTCATTTTCAAATTCAAAAAATTCCATACCTGAGAGATTCAAAACAGTACCAGCTTGCATGTTATGAAATTCTGCAATTGATGCATTTTCCAACGGGGTGTTACAGATTGAGAGTCAACAGAAAAATAACCACTTTCTGGTAGAGGATAAAACTAATTAGCACTGGTAATAATTAATTCTTCAAGAGTAAGCAATTGTTTATCACAATAAGCTATTAGTTTTATGAACATCAATACCAATATTTATGATATAGAGTCATCCTAACCCAACAATTTCAAAATTTTAGGGTACACCTCAATCTTCCCTTAATTCACATCATGAATAGCTTATCTCTATTGTGAAAAAATACAACTCTGCTAATGGGATGCCATACATGTTCTGGAAAAAACACCCCAACAAACTGGGTTACATCATTTTCCCCCCACTGGTATTCTTGGGATCGGAACACTTGCAAATACTATTTATATTTATACTTTTTTAACCATCATATAAATTCTGGATGCTAAGTTCGGAAGATTACAGTTCAAAGCCCACCCAAGCAGAAAGTTTCCCTAGATTCTTATCTCCAATAAACTTCTCAGCAAAAGCCAGACGCAAGTGGCACTGAAGTTGAAGTGGTAGGGCACGAGCCTTGAGCATAGACAGGCTCAGAGACAGTGTCCAGGCCCAGAGTTCAAGCCGTAGGACAAACCAATAAAACAAAAACAAAAATAAAAACAAACCCCAAACCTAACATATGTCTCAGTGTATACAGTAGCAGATAATTAAGGAAATTGCTTCCTGTGTTACATACAGGTAGAAGAAAGATGTCACACGATTATTCTCTTCATACCATGTTATACCAAAGAATCCCAAAATTGCTCTTATTCTAAATTTATAAATCAATATCATCAATTTGTTGGCAACTCTGTCTTCAACGTTCAAATTATAATTTTATACAAGAACTGTTGGCATTATCTATTAACTAAGTTCTAATTATAACTCTCTTGAAAGAATATTCTAGGCAAATAGAATGCAAAATCATTTGTGAATTTGTCAATTAAACACTCTACTTAAAAAGAATTTTGTAGATTCCTATAAAATATAAAATTACAAAAAATTCAAAATATTTATTTTAAATATAAATTCTAATTTATCAAGATCTTCAAAATCGTACATTAGGTCTGGGATGGTGGCTCAGTGGTAGAGTGCTTGCCTTGCATGCCTGAGGCCTGGGTTTAATTCCCCAACACCACATAAGCGAAAGAAAAAAGCCGGAAGTGGCGCTGTGACTCAAGTGGTAGAGTGCTAGCCTTGTGCTGAAGAGCTGAGGGACAGCGCCCAGGCCCAGAGTTCAGGCCCCAAGACCGGGTCCTCCTCCCCCCAAAAAAATCCTACATTAGAGGTACTTTGCAATTTTTCCAGGCTTAAGTTTTGTAATCCTTCATCATTTCTTTGGGATATAACATTATAATGATAACATACTTTTTCAAATTTTGGATGGGAATCATGTGTGATTTTGCATCTAGGAATGTTCTGTAATTAAGAGAGAATTTAAAACACAAGTGAGGATTAAGTATGAGTTGCATTTCAACAGGAAATTTGACTTCTCAAAACATAATGACAAAATTAGCCCAAACTTCCAACTATGTATTCCTTTCTTGTTTGATTTGTTTTATTAAGACAAAAGTATGCTACCTGGTCCAGGGAAGGTATCACTATGTGATTCCACTCTCTAATCTCCTGTCTTAATCTCAGTGCTAGAATTCTAGGTTTGTATCACATTGTCCTGCCATAGTTTCTTGGTTTATTTAATCTAGATACAGACTACGAATTCGGAACTTCTCCAGGGATACTATACACCAGAGTGACTGTTCAGACAGTTTATCTACTATTTTCAAAGATGTTCTAACATTTGACACAGGATATGAATATTTTCAGATGCACCTGCAGGGTCTCTGATTCATTCCTCCATGGATGCGATCCCTTTAATAACGATTAATTGACTCACTTACTATCTCTGGTCCCTACCTAGGTAATATACTCAAACTTATTTGAAGGAAGTTCATTTGAGGACTTTTTAATATTAAAAATTATCACTTGATTCTAGTCTTCTTCAGAATATATATTCTGTTTTTTTTTTAACTTTTCTACACATTCTGAGAGTTGTTTCATTTGTGTATTTGTGTGTGCACATATAAGTGCCTTTGTGTGCATGTGTATGTTTGTATGTATGTATGCAAAAGCTTCAAGCTCTTATTCAGCAATCTTGCTCATGACTGGTATTCCATGACCTGAGCCATTCTTCCAATCCAGCTTTTGACTGCTTAATTTTATATACTGTTGCAAAGAGTGTTCTGCCCAGGCTGGATGCAAACTTAACTTCCCAGACTCCTTTACATTCTTAGGTTTTATTTCTCCAGGAATATCAACTTTTGAACTACAAACATTTTTGTGAGGGTAATGTCTAAGCTGTAGCCCAGATTTTTAACTCAAGAATACTTTTTTTTGTTTTGGTGGGGTGTCCAGTCATGGGGCCTGATCTCTTGGCCTGGGCTCTTTCCCACAGATCTTCAGCTCAAGGCTAGCACTCTACCACATGAGTCACAGCGCCAATTTCAACTTTTTTCTTTTTTGCTTAAATGGTGCTGAGGAATCGAACCCAGGGCCTCATGCATTCGAGGCAAGCGATCTACCACTGAGCCATCTTCCCAGCCCCTAACTCAAGAATTTTTATAAAGATAGATGAACACACATATTACATATCCTGAGTCAACAAATATATGTGTGTGTGTGTGTGTGTGTGTGTGTGTGTGTATGTGTGTGTAAAGAAAAAAAAAGAAATGTGATCTTAGCCACCAGTTCATTGCTAGCATAATCGCTCCTCTCACAAGATGGACATTTTTTTCCAGTTAAATCCTTGCTCTTATATCTGACTTTCATTGGAAAAAGAATTATTCTTCCATTCTTCTTTCTACAAAGTTGCATGTTTAGCAAGCATGATTTAGAATGAGATAGGCCTCATACTTCATGTTCCACGTAGGAGTGGTCCTTTCTGTTTATCACTCCCATAAATCTACATAATGGACTTGGCTTTATTGTTTCAATGTTGCCTTATTTGTAGTCTTCTATATTGTATTGAACCTTTATACTTAAACACAGAACTTCTCTTTCTCCTATTATTGCTATTGTTTCCCTTACTGATAGCTCATGTACACTTGGGAAATAATGAACAGCACGTACACTCACAAAAAGAATGTTCTGAGAATCTTCTTCCCATTTAAAATTCGCCTTAATTTACAGAGAACTTACAAAGTTTGAACTCAATGTACTCATGTATAATGTATTAATAAGCAATATAAATTTCATATTTTCTCTTTACTAAGTTGTCTCTGAAACACGTGTTACGTCAGGTCCATAGGTGTTCTAGTGATATTTCAGTGAAGCCAGAAAATATTCATTATACCTCAAGCAGCACCATCGATTGTTACTAGAAGTAACTGTTACTGGATGTGGAAACTGACCCAGGAGAGGAATGGAACATAGAGGAATAACAAAGTTCAAGTTTCCTTGTGCTTTCCTTTTTAGAGTACAAGAAAAGTATCCCAACGCTTGAAGGAAACTCTGTCCCTGGCTTTTTCGAGTGTGTTCTTTACTCATATAAAATTTTTCTGTAAACTTCTAGTTCAGAGCGTTACAAAAAGAAATAATGTACCATTTGAATGCCAGCATAGAACAAAAGGAAATAACGTTGTTTTAAAAGTGTTCTCCTGCAAAGGAACAAAGACATGGAGGTTTCAAAGTGTCTTATGGATGGATATTTCACCCCTGAGATGATTCTCTTGATATAGGAGACAGTTATCAATTCCTTTGGTCTGGTCCTGAGTTCTCCAGAGCAAAACGGATTCCAAAAAAGCAGGATCCATTGAATATAATCAACAAAAGGAGCCTCTTCTCTTACCAGTACTTCTTTAAAGAAGGTCCCAAAAAATATCTGGGATTTTTATTTGCTTGTTTGTTTAGTTTGTGTTGGTTCTGGGGCTTGAACCCAGAGGCTGGATTCTGTTCTTGAACAGCTGTCTTTCGTGTCCACCTGCCCCCAAAGCTAGTACTCTACTGCTTGAGCCAAAACTCCACTTCTGGTTTTTTGGTGTTCAATTTGCGATAAGAGTTTGACAGACTCTCCTGCTTGGTTTGGCTTTGTATAAGATAGTAAGAAAGCTAAGTGACATCAACTGTATAGACTTCTCTTTTGAAACAAGAAATATTAGATGAAGTTTATTGTAAAGCTAATATTTGACAATTTTTTAAGGAAGAGACTATGTCTAGCAAAGAAGCCATAACTTAAATAACTCAGCAAAATAGGTGCACTGAATCATTTGATATTTTTTCTGCTTGGCAAGATTATTGATCTTGTCCTAACTTTTGGGGAAACTTAAGGCTATAATTGCACTTTTTGTTGGTTGTGGGGCTTGAACTCTGATCCTGGGCACACTCCCTCAGCTCTTCAGCTCAAGTTGAGCACTCTAGGGCTTAAGCTACAGCACCACTTCAGGCTTTCTGGTGGTTAATTGAAGATAAAGGTCTCATGGACATTCCTGACCAGGCTGGCTTTGAACCACAATCATCTGGTGTCCAGAATAGCTAGGATTACAGGCGTGAACCACCAGCACCCAGCTCATATTTGTGCTTACGTGCACTGAATGACACTATGTAGACAAATGATGGAAATTTGAATCAAATGATGGCATTGCAGGTTTTCAGAAAATTTGTGGTAACAATAAATATGTCCTCCTTTTCCATGTTGTTTCATTAATGATTCATGAGCTATGGGACCCTTAAATTAGCATTCTCTGTCATCTGTGTAGGTGTATTTAGTATCAGGAAATGTTCATAGAGAAATATAGAAAGGCTGAGATTTTCAGAAAGCAAAGAAGATAAGGTAAGAATAAACAGCACAGAAGGAGATACATTTATTACACAGAGATTAACAAGTAGCCTAAGAGATTTAGAATGCTAAAGGTAATGAGGAATAAGACTCGTTGATAACTATTTGTTCAATAACCAAAAAGAGTTCTCTAAAACTGTTTCTGGTATACCTTAGTTACTATCATTTATTGCTTAACTCTGGAGTTATTCCTTTTCTTCTGTCACAACTGTTACTTTGCCTCTGCCGTTTTGGTGCCATGACTAACCAAAAAGACTTCCAAATCTCAGACTACCCTTCTCATTGTGATTAGCAGTGACCATTCAAAAACCTGGAAGCTTTGAATTTCCAGAATTAATCTTCACTTGACATCTGAGCACATTCAAGCCATTAATTGCTGTCACCTAATGAACAAAATTTTTTTCAACATAATATCCTAATATAAGTAAAGTACATGAATTAGGGACTATTGTCAGGTGTCAGTATGGCAGGAGCAATTATATATTCCAAGTATGGGTTCTTTATTTTGCATTTACTAACTAAATGTTTTTTGGTTTTGTTTTGGTTTGGGTTTGTTTTTTTTTTTTTTTTTTTGCTTTTTAGCTCAAGGCTATCACTGTACCACTTCAGGCACAGCACCACTTCCAGTGTTTTTCTGTTTATGTGGTACTGAGGAATTGAACTCAGGGTTTCATGCCTGCTAGGCAATCACCATATCATGAAGCCACATTCCCAGATCCCTAAATGACTTTCTTAAGTTGACATTACATTTTCATCCAGTAACTATGTACCATAATATTGGCCAGGTGCTAGAAAATGATGTAGAAAAGAAAACAATATAGTAAATCCAGTAAAGCTAGATGGACAATGAATAACGCTCACAGTCTTTCAAGGGCATAGAGGGCTTACCTCATGGAGATGTATCAATACGCTGAATGAGACAGCTCCTGACCCACAGCTCATCTCAAGAATGAGTGGGCCATCTTGGGTTCCAGCCACCTGGGGACGTTGGACCACCTCCTATAGCACCCATTCTACCAGTTCCTGAGAGCGAGAGTGAGAGAGAGAGAGACAGAGAGACAGAGAGAGACAGAGAAAGAAAATAAAAATTACACTTAAATCGGGTGCCAGTGGCATAAAACTCTAATCCTAACTACACAGGAGGCTGAGATATGAGGATCATGGTTCATAGACAGCCCAGGCAGGAACAACTGTGAGAATCTTATCTCTAAAGAACCACCAGAAAATTGGAAGTGGCACTGTGGGCTCAAGTGATAGAGTGCTAACTTTGAGATGAGGAGCTCGGGAACAGTGTCCAATCTTAGAGTTCAAGACCCATGACTGAAAAGAAGTGAACTTCCCACCACAAGAAGTGGACTGAATAGCACGCATTGTCCTAGGGAGCATGGTAGAGAAGTCAGGCCGAGCTTCCTGTGAACTTGAGGTCATAAGTGGGTCACCTGGCTTCTCTGTGCCTCTGTTTCCCCAGCTGCAAAACTGAACAAAGTGAAGGATCTCCTTCTTCATGGGGATAGTGTAATAATGAAAGAGAGCCATGTTTCGGTTCATAATCCCACACCTGTTCAATGATTTATAGCAGGCCCCACCTGAGCCCTTTCTGGTATCTTCCTGTCATATGCTCACAGAATTGCCAAAACCTTATCTGAAGGCCTCGCCCACTCTGCCTAGCCATTCTCCAGAGATCTCTCTGTATAAATCCCTTGTTACCTCAGAACTCTCCTGTGAGGAGACTGAGGTCCAATGGTTGAGGCCCTACCAAGAGCTGCACGAGTGGTCAAGAATCCACTGCTGTGGACTGAGTTTGGAATAATCCATCTAAACCTATGACTGAGCATGACACCACATGTCTACCATCCCAACTACAGAGGACCAGGCTTGGTGGAGCATACCTTTCAGAAGAGAACCGCCATCCAGTCCAGCCTGAGCATATATTTAGTTTCTATCTCAGAAATGATCAAGACAGAAAGATGGCTCATCAGAGCCAGGGAGAGGAAACAAGTAGGGGGGTCATAGTGCTCCCAGAGGGGTGTTTGACCCAGGGTAGGTTGGTGTTGGGACGCCCACTCACCTGTGATGCTGGGAGAAGCTGTTGGCAGCTGCTCCAAATGGGGCAGCAGCGATGGCGACAGCATTGCGGACACATGGGCCCAGAGCAGAAGACTCGGGGCAGGGACCAGGTCGGGGATTTATGCAGGCTGGCAGCACACCATTGCCTGAGGTTTGAAACCTGGCACCGTGTAAAGGGCCGGGTTGGGGTGGGACCATCATTTTTTTACTATACTTCAAAGTCACCTCGAGTCTCTTCCTCACCACTCAGCCACCTCTACCTTCCTCAACTGCTGGTAGTGGTGTAAACTAACAGGGAATCCCAGTGCTACCAGGCAGCATGGAATGTGGGCGTGACCACCATTCTTGTATCCCATTGGTCAAAAAGAAGCATGAAAGAGTGGGGGTGTGGCCAGAATCCTGTGAAGCAAGCAGAATGGGGGGAGTCAAGATGACAGCTGTTCTCAAAGCTCTTTTCCCAGGGTATTCTGTCCTATTCAGTTGGAGACAAGAGGGAGACCTGCTTTAGCTGGATGTCTACACAGATTGTTGTGCGTTTCTGTTTGTTGCCAGTCCCAGACCTTGGACTCAGGATCTGGGCACAATCCATAAGCTGCTTTTGTTCAAGGCTGGTCCTCTACACTAGAGCTACAAGGCTTCTGGCTTTGTTGGCAATGAAGTTGGACAGGGGTCTCAAGGATTTTCCTGCTTAGGGTGACTTTGACCATGATACTCCTATCACAGCCTTGTAAGTAACAAGGAGGACTGCTGAGAGCCACTGGTGCCTGCCTAATCACTGCTCTTCTTGATGTTCTTGGACAGACTTGTCAGTTGCCTATCCTCGGGTTGAAGTGGTGGGAGCTGGAGCCCACAATTTGAATCCTGGTCCTGCCATGTCCAAATGGTAGGAGATCCTAAGAAACTTGTTCCTATCCATATGACTAACAATGGAATGTGATGTAAGTCATGATTGAGTGAACAGTTCTTGAAAGATTCCAGGATAAAATTATACACAATTACATTACACGACACTGATCAATTTTAGTTAATATTTTATTAAACATTTAAACAATCACATTCATTAAATGGAGGCATAATGAAGTACCTAAGAATTGGGCCTCACATACTATAAAGATGACATTTTTTTCTACCAGGACTGGGATTGGAACTAATAGTCTGGGTAACTCTGTTGCACCGTGTGGGAAGGGGAAGCTTGCCTCCTTGAAATCAAGAAATTCATGTATGTTCCTTAGGCCTGAAATCGATCCCCAGCACTAGAAAACACCCTATTCATGTACAATTTACATATATGTTTTATATTTATATACATATGTTGACTCCATAGTGTGTTCAGTGTAGTTATTTTATTTTTGTTGTATTCATGTATGGACCATTTATTTTATTGACTATTATAGCACATAGAACATTGATTACATAGGCTATAGGTCTACATATGTATTCTACTTCATACCTGACACCCATAAGATTCACAGTAAAGGAAAACATGTGTCACCATCAGCTTCTTACTCCACAATTCATTGTTTGGCAGCACTGGCAGCTGAACTCATGGCCTACAAGGCCAAATTCATGAATGGTTGAGTGTAAACATGCCATCCTCGGGCAAATTGAGCTGACAGGTTGTTCCCAGGACCTGAGAATGAGCCCCAGGAGCGAACGAAATAAGAACAGATTGACATGCAGATGACAATATGCCAATAAATATATATCTTTATAGAGTGCCACAGATGTCTATACATTATTCAGTTATATAGACTACATTCCTACCAGTTCCTGGGTATTTCTTATGCGTCCATGTAATTAATGTTATTGTTTTCATCCTGAAAATATTAATGAATGCACTCAGTGTCCTGAAATTACTGTGTTCCTGTAAGTAATAATATTCTTTTAATGATTCATAAATATTAAATAAAATCAACCAGCCTTCTGAAATGCTGCTGTTTAATTTTATAGGATCATCATTCACAAACAACTCATTCAACTGTGACGTTGACAAAATTCCAGTGTTATTCCTTTGGATGGGAAGCAGTTTATTAGTACCTCTGGCCATTGGTTGGTGTCAGGACGGGGATTCGAAATGAGGGCCTATGTTGCCATGTGGGCCTATGGCTTCCCTGAGAGTCTGCCAGCCTTCAGCAATGCAAGGTGAAGTACCCTTTGCAACAGTGTCATTCAGACCCAGAAGGGTCACTGTGCAAAGGAATAGAACATAAAAAGCCACATTTTTTTCTGTACATTGTTTTCCCTGCAACACTTGGGGTCTAGGATCACAGAAGCACCTGTGTGTCAAGTGGCTGCACCCGATCCTAGCGTGATCGAAGCTGAGGCAGACTTGCCAAGACCTGAGTTCAAGCCCCACACTGAGAAAAAAATTAGCTCCCTGGCTTGCAATTCACAGTTTATTCATACAGGCTTTGGATTTCAACTCAGTATCTGGGTAAATCTGCAGCAATGTGGATAAAGGGGAAGATCACCTTAGATGAAGATAATAAATCAGGCCTGTTCACTAGTCCTGAATTCAAGACCTAGCCCTGGAAAACATATTATTTATATATATTTTAAACATAGGATTTATACTTACCTATAGATGTTCAGTCCATACATGTTTGGTGTGGTTGTTCCTTGTATCTTTTGTTTTATTCATTTATTTACCATTGATTTTACTATGATGAAACCCATTCTGTTTATTACATTGATGACAACCTATCACAGAATATCTAGATTTGTAGAAATGTTCTCCATCATGCCTGACCCACAGGATTCTCAGAGAAAAGGAAAAAAAGTTTCAAACTCTCCTTCTTACTCCATGATCCACTTGGTAGTGCTGGGATCTGACCTCAGGGCAGAGCAAAACCAACTAGCCAATCAGTCAAGGTGATCATATGAGCCTGTGAGCAACTAAGGAGTGTGGCCATTCCCAGAATCCGACATTGATGCCCAGAGTGGTCCACTATAGTCATAAATTCATAATTTAAACATAGGATCTATATTGACATACATGTGTGGACAGCATCTTGTGTTCAGTGCAATTATTCTCCTTATTTTGCCTCTAATTCATGGAGGTAGTGTGTATTTTAATAAGTATAGTGACAGGTATAACTGTGCTGACATGGATGACAGGGTTGTCTATGCATTCTCCATCATTTTTGAGACCCAGGACATTCACAGGAGAGGATAAAAGGCACAACAACTGGCTTCTGACATCAGGATGAATATTTGGTCAGTGCTGGGATTTGAGCTCAGGTCTGAGTAACTCTGTTGCACTGTGGGGGAAGGGGAAGCTCACCATCTTTGAAGACTAGAATGTCAGGCTTGGTGTAGGGCCTGATTTGAAGCCCCAGAACTGGACAAAATAACAAGCCAACCTTTTTTAAACATAGGATTTCTCTTTACCTACAGATGTGGTATGCATCTTGCATTCAGTGTAGTTATTCGTTCTATTTTTGTCTTATCCATGGATGTATTGTGTATTTTATTGCATATGGTGACAGAAATAACTGTGCTGACATGGATGACAACCTATTCCCATGGCTAAGAGTTGCCTATATAGCATTCTCCATCCTCAATGAGACCCAGGACATTCACAGGACAGGAAAACATGTGCCACCATAGGCTTCTCACATCAGAATGAAACTTCTGGTAGTGCAGGAATTTAAACTCAAAGCCTAGCATGCCCAATTGGTGAATGGGTCATGGTGAGCACACCAGGCTGTGAGCCACTAAGGAACTAGGCCATTCCTGGGACCTGAGATGGAGTCCTGGTGGGGGCCAATATAGTCATAAATTCATAATTAAACAAAGGATCTATGTTTCCAAACATGGGTAGGCAACATCTATCGTTTGGTGTAGTCATTATCTTTATTTTGTGTCTTATTCATTGATGTATTGTGTATTTTCTTGAGTATAGGTTGACAGATATAACCGTGGTGAACTGGATGACAACCTATTCCCATGAGAATAGAGTTGCCTATACCTTCTCTATCCTAGCTGAGACCCAGAATTTGCACAACACATGAAAACAGGTGCAACGACTGGCTTCTCACATCAGGGTGAATTTTTGGCAGTGCTGAGATTCGAACTTGAGGCCTAGGAAGCCCAACTGCCCAATGGGTCCACGTGATCACACCAGACTGTGAGCCAGGAAGGAGCTGGGCTGTTCCCAGGAACTGAGATTGAGCCCCAGGGAGGCCAAAATAGTCCTCAATGCATCATTGAAACATGGGATGTATATTCACATCCGTCTGTGCACTGCATTGTATATTAAGTGTAGTTATTGTCTTTATTTTGTATGCCATTCATGGATGTATTGTGTATTTTCTTGAATATATGATGACAAGTATAACTCGGCTGACATGTATAACAACTTATTCCCATGACCACAGGGTGGCCCATGCATTCTCCATCCTAGCTGACACCCAGGAGTTGCACAGGAAAGGAAAACAGGGGCAATGATTTGCTTCTGACATCAAGATGAATCTTTTGGCAGGGCTGGGATCTGAACTCGGGGCCTAGCAGGCCTAATTGGTGAACGGGTCCACATGAGCACACCAGCCTGTGAGCCATGAAGAAACTAGGTGTTCCCAGTACAAAGAAATAATCTTATAAATATGTTCGAAATAATTGCAAGAACGAAAGAAAAAAAAAACATTTCAATACCTATCTTGGGGTTCATTTCACCTATTATATTGATCTGGTTTAATCAATTCTCTGCCTTCACTACCAGATTATTTGAAGAATACATAAGATAATTGCACTGAGAAGTGATTTAGAGAATAAATTCATATTGTTTACTTTTAATTTTTTGAGGTAAGTTCTTGGATTCAAATTCAGAGCCTTGCATTTGCCAAGCAGGCATCTGACCACTTGAACCGTGCCTCATTCAGCAATTTTTGCTTTGATTGTTTTTGAGATTGAATCTTGAATTTGTTTATTCCTAGGCTACCTGGATAGTGAACTTCCTAGTTTTATGTTCAACATAGGTAGGATGACAGCCACACATTGGCACACCCAGCTTTTATTGATTGAGCTGGACGTTTCTTGTATGTTTTCCAGCTTGATCTTGAACTGTAACTATCAACATTTCCATTTTCAGAGTAGCTAGGTTTATAGGTATGAACCACCTCATTTTACTTCTCTTCTATGTGTTTACAAAAATTCTGAAATTATGAGAAAATGCTCTAGACTTACTAACCATATCCAGATTCTAGGTGGTACACTAACAATTATTCGGTAAAAAATTTTTTTAACATTATTCTGACAAACTTTTCAATTTTTTTTGCGAAATAGCGTACAGAGGCGGTTCCGGGAAGATGGCGGAGGAGAAGCTGGAATCTGAATAAGCTCTTGCATAGAAAACAGTTTCAGAGTTCCAGTGAACAGTCCCAAGGCAGAGAATCACACCAAGTGTGCCATCACAGGACAGAGAGTTAGTCAAGAGAGGGGAAGCCAAGCAGACACATCTGAGCGCCTGCCAGCAGCTGCTGCTGCGGCGGCAGGGTCGCGGCAGCGAACACCGCCGCCGCGGGGGCACACCTGAGACACAGTCCAGGACGAAGGAGCCAGACGCAGCGGACGAGCAGATTCTACTCAACACCAGCAAGGACAACTTCATCCTGCACTTTGCAGACCAGAGACGACCCAGGATCCAAGACTCGGCGTGAGTAGAAGCCCAGCTTCCTCACTCCTTCTCTGGGAGCAGAGGAGGGAAGGCCACCCCTCCCCCCCCAGCACCGGTGATCTCCATCTTGGATACCGACAAAGCTTGGAGGAGCGGCTAGCTCCAGCTCAGGCCTTGGAATAAAACGAGTCATTTAGCAGGTCAAAAGAACTTAACGGCAAAGTGACCTCACAGACTCAGTTCCATCCAGGGAAAAGTCACCCAGCTCAGGCGCCAACCATTGGAGTGGCTCTCCTCACCGGGTAACCAGAGACAGAGGCTGCCCCTCCCTCTAGCAGCCACCACAATCAATTGAAAAACAGAAACCCTGAGAATGGCTCCAGGCTGGGTGCTGTGAGTTTTTTTCACAAAATAGCCCCAGGGAAAAGCTACTGTTTGTAGAAAGGCCTCAACTCTACCCAGAACCTAGTCTCATCACTGCATCCCCCTCTTTTGTGATTCTCAAAGCAGATCACCCTCCCAGTAAACTAACCTGGGAGGGGGATCTCAAAATCTTGGGTAAAGCAGAGCATTTTTCTGCCTGTTCCAACAAACTGACTTAAGAAACCAATCAAGCCACAGGACCTCAAGCTGACCAGAGACTCCAACCAGACTCTGGTTACAGACAAAAGGGAGATACAGGACTCTTCCCACCCCTCCCAAAAAAAAAAAAAAATCAAAGAACTTTTTTTTTTTTTCTTCTTCTTCTTTTCTTTTTTCTTTTTTTTGTTTTGTTTTTTTTTTGTCTTTTGTTACCTTATTTATATAAAAAAATTTTTTTTGCTTTTCTAAAACTTTTATTAATCTTTAATTTTTGCCTCTTCTGAAAAAATAATTGTTTTCCATTAACTTTTTTTTTTCTTTCTCCTCTTATAATTTTTATTTCAGGAATACGTGAATGTGTGTTTTCCTTTCTTTTCTTGTCTTCTTTCTCTTTTTCTTTCATTCTTAATTATCTTTTTGTTTTTTGTCTAGCTCTACTGAATTTCTGATCTTTTCTTCTCACTTTCCTATCCTTTCCATCTTTTCCTCTTTGTTCTTCTTTATATGACTTAACTCTTGTCCTGCACATCCTCAGATAAACCCGTAGTTAACTAGTAGACCCTATCCCCCATTGTGTACACACTTAATCCACAAACTTATTACTCAATTCAAAATCTCTGAGACTTAAATTCATTAATAGCAGTACTACCTCTTTATACCTATATAATATTTTAAGCATTTTTTTAAAGTTTTTCTCATCTCCTCTATGTCCCTCCCTTTCTCTCAACATATTCATATTCCTCTATAAATAGATGGTCTTTTAATCTCTAAAATAACATTAATTTTTACGTTTCTTTTTTTTTCTGGTCTCTTTTCATTCCCCTTTCCCTTTCTTCTTTTTCTCTCTCTCTCTACTTGCATCCTACCCAACCTATTTCCTGCATTGTGATTAGGACATAGTTAACTCTCCCTGTGCCTCCCCACACCAATCTATTCCTATTTTTTACCCACATCTCTCCCTAACCCTAATAATTTCTGGTTTTCCAAATTCTTCTCTGCGGTTCGAAGCCCTTTAACATATAGTTCTTTGATGTTGAATAGATGTATCTGTTGAACTAGATTGTATCTGTAGACTATTGACTGTACAAATGCAAACTTTGGTTGATGGTTGCCTTAAGACAGTGTTTTAGCACAAAACTGGTGCTATCTTCATCTCAAATGGGCAGAGTAAGTCGGAAAAACACAAGAAAAATGGCAAATTCGGATATATCAATTCCCAATCTTGATAATCAGGGGTTAAAAGAGAAAATGAATAATCCAGAGGAGAGTTCCCAAACAGCTCTACAAACACTGGTGTCAAACATGATAAATGAAAAGTTTGACAACGTACAAAGGATTCTGTATGAGCATGATAGGGAGAGAGAGGAGGCATCTCAGAAGTTTATACAGGAATATCATAAGCGTGAGGAAGCTACTCAAAAACTGATACAGGATTTGCGTGAACAACTTGAGAATACTCAAAGAGAAAGGGAGGAATGGCGTGAGCAGGCTGAGAACACTCAAAGAGATCTGCAGGAATCCCACGAACGGGAGGAAGCTAATCAAAGAGTAATACAGGAATTGAGAGACCAGGTAGAGAACACAAAAAGATCACTAAAGGCATTCATGGAATCCATTAACAAAGAGCTGAAGGAAGTCAGGGAGACCACAAATGGAATGCTGAATGGAACCCAACAGAAGGAATGGGAGCCCAAAGAAAACATAACCAATCAACTAAGCGATTTGAGGACAAACACTGAACACCAAATTAAGGAAGTAAAGAAATTCATACAAGACCTAAAACAGAGATTCAACAAAGAACTTGAAGCCATCAAAGCTGACCAACTAGAAGGAAAAGAGATAAAAAACAAAGTAGAGAGTCTTGACAGCAGGTTAGACCATGCAGAAGATCGAATCTCAGGGCTTGAAGACAGCCTAGATATTATAGAGAAAGAACATACAACCATCCAAGACAAGTCCAAGAAATATGATAGATCTATCCAACACCTGGAAGACACCATCAGAAGGCCTAATCTAAGGATAATGGGTGTAGAGGAGCACCTAGAAACAGAAGTTAATGGTCTAGGAAATTTGTTTAACAGGATCCTAGCAGAGAACTTCCCAAACATGCAAAAAGATAGGCATGTCCAGATACAAGAAGCCTTTAGAACCCCAAATAGACCAGACCAGAATAGGACATCCCACCGCCACATTTTAATCCACACAGGATCAACTCAGACCAAGGAAAAGATCCTTAAAGCTGTCAAGGAGAAAAGGGTAATCACCTATAAAGGGAAACCAATTAGAATCACCTCAGATTTCTCAGCAGAGGCACTCAAAGCAAGAAGACCATGGAATGATGTATGCCATGCCCTAAAAACAAACAACTATCAACCAAGAATACTGTACCCAGCTAAACTCTCCTTCATAACTGAAGGCCAAATAAAAACCTTCCATAGCAAAGAAAAATTGAAACAATACATCTCCACCAAACCAGCCCTACAAAAGATTCTTAAAGATGTCCTACACATAGAAAACCAACAAGACCACAATAAAGGCCAAGAAACTGCACCCAAACTGAGAATCCAAGAACCATAGGAAGAACCCAGTTTTCGCAGCCCCCAAGAAGGTAGATAACATGGCAGGAACTCCCAAATACCTCTCAGTCCTATCTCTT
The DNA here is from genome assembly GCF_019054845.1 of Dipodomys spectabilis. Lineage (NCBI taxonomy): Eukaryota > Metazoa > Chordata > Mammalia > Rodentia > Heteromyidae > Dipodomys > Dipodomys spectabilis. The sequence continues at coordinate 181,515 of NW_024870847.1, forward strand.
AACGTTAACGGAGTGAACTCTCCAATTAAGCGACATAGACTGTCTAGTTGGATTAAAAAACAAGACCCTTCTATCTGCTGCCTGCAGGAGTCACAACTTGCCCGTAAAAACAAACACATTTTCAATGTTAAAGGCTGGAACAAAATCTACCAAGCAAACGGACCGCATAAACAGGCGGGAGTTGCAATCCTAATATCAGATAAAATAGACTTCAAATTAAAATTCGTGAAAAGAGATAAAGAAGGTCGCTACATACTAATTAAAGGATCTCTCCTTCAGGAGGATATTACAATTCTAAATATCTATTCACCAAACAATGGAGCACCCTAATTTATCAAAGAAACACTACTTTCCCTCAAATCCCATATAGATCCAAAGACATTAATTGTTGGGGATTTTAACACACCACTCTCCCTAGAAAGATCAACTCGGCAAAAACTCAACAGAGAAACCGCAGATCTAAACAGCTGCATAGATCAACTAGACTTAACAGACATTTACCGAACATTTCACCCAGCAGCATTAGAATACACGTTTTTCTCAGCAGCACATGTAACGTTTTCTAAAATAGACCACATTTTAGACCACAAAGCAAACTTGTCTAAATTCAGAAACATTGAAGTTATACCTTGCATTCTCTCTGACCACAAGGGAATAAAATTAGAACTCAACACCAAAAGCCACCAAAGAAAGTCCGGTATCACATGGAGGCTGAACAACACACTGCTGAATCATGAGTGGGTCATGGAAGAGATTAGAAAGGAAATTCAAATGTTCATGCTATTCAACAAAAATGAACACACAAATTACCAGCTCCTCTGGGACACAGCAAAGGCAGTACTCAGAGGCAAGTTTATAGCTCTGAGCTCCTACATCAACAAATTGGAGAGATCTGAAACAAACAATTTAATGACACATCTAAACCTCCTTGAAAAAGAGCAGCAAGATAAACCCCAATACAGTAGACGGAAAGAAATAATCAAAATTAAATCAGAATTAAATGAATTAGAATCCAAAAAAACTATAGAAAGAATCAACAAAACAAAGAGTTGGTTCTTCGAAAAACTTAACAAAATTGACAGACCCTTAGCAAATCTTATCAGAAAAAGAAGAGAACACACCCAAATTAATAAACTCAGAGATGAGAATGGAAACATCACCACGGAAACAACCAAGATTCAGAACATTATAAGGGAATACTTCTCAAAAATTTATGCTAATAAGTTTGAGAACTTGACAGAAATGGACCTCTTCCTAGCAAATATTGACATGCCAAAACTAAACCAAGATGAGTTAAACTATCTTAAAAGGCCCAAATGAAGCATTGAAATAGAAACAGCAATAAGAGACCTCCCAGCTAAGAAAAGTCCAGGACCAGATGGTTTTACAGCGGAATTTTACAAGGCCTTCAAAGCAGAGCTCACACCAATACTCCTCCAACTCTTCAATGAAATTGGAAGAGAAAGCTCACTACCGAACACATTCTATGAAGCCATCATAACCCTCATCCCAAAACCAGGCAGGGACTCATCAAAGAAAGAGAACTATAGACCCATTTCTTTGATGAACATTGATGCAAAACTTCTCAACAAAATTTTGGCCAATCGACTTCAACAATTCATCCAAAAAATCATACACCACGATCAAACAGGATTCATTTCAGGGATGCAAAGCTGGTTCAATATACGCAAATCAATTAATATTATTCATCACATCAACAGGAGCAAGAACAAGAACCACATGGTTATCTCAATAGATGCAGAAAAAGCATTCGACAAGATCCAACACCCCTTTATGATGAATGTTTTGGAAAAATTAGGAATCCATGGAACATTCCTCAATACAATAAAGGCTGTATATGACAAACCTACAGCCAGCATTATACTCAATGGTGAAAAACTAAAGCCATTTGCTCTTAACTCAGGAACAAGAAAAGGTTGCCCACTCTCTCCACTTCTTTTCAATCTAGTATTAGAATGCCTAGCTACAGTAATAAGACAAGATGCAGACATAAAGGGGATCCAAATAGGGAAAGAAGAAATAAAACTCTCCCTCTTTGCAGATGACATGATCTTGTATTTAAAGAATCCCATAGACTCCACTCCCAAATTACTCAAGCTGATTCAAAACTTTGGCAAAGTAGCAGGTTATAAAATTAACCCCCAAAAATCAATGGCTTTTCTGTATGCCAACAATGAGAAAAGTGTGGCTGAAATTAGGAAAGCAACTCCATTTGTAATAGCCCCACAAAAAATAAAATACCTAGGAATAAACTAAAGAAGTGAAGGACCTCTATGATGAAAACTTTAAAATCTTGAAAAAGGAAATCAACACAGAACTTAAAAAATGGCAAAACCTCCCATGCTCCTGGATTGGAAAGATTAACATCGTGAAAATGGCAATACTTCCCAAGGCTATCTACAAATTCAACGCAATACCTATCAAAATTCCACCCTCATTCTTCAAGGAAATAGAAGAGGCAATCCAAAAATTCATATGGAACAATAAAAGACCCCGAATAGCAAAAACGCTCCTCAACGGAAAGAACACTGCTGGAGGAATATCAATACCAAATTTCAAACTCTATTATAAAGCCATAGTAATCAAAACAGCTTGGTATTGGCAGAAGAACAGACCTCAGGACCAATGGAATAGAATTGAAAACCCAGAAATGAACCTACAGACCTATAGCCATCTAATCTTTGATAAGGGAGCTAAAACAATAGAATGGAAGACAGACAGCCTCTTCAGTAAATGGTGCTGGCAAAACTGGTTAACTAGATGTAGAAAACTAAAGCTAGATGGTTATATATCACCCTGCACCAGAATCAACTCCAAATGGATCAAAGACCTTGAAATCAAAGCAGACACTCTGAAAACATTACAGGATGGAATAGGAGAAACCCTGGGTCTCCTTGGCTCAGGCCGAAATTTTCTGAATAGAGACCCGGAAACACAACAAATCAAAGAAAGGTTGGACAAATGGGATTGTATAAGGTTGCAGAGCTTCTGCAGGGCAAATGACACAGCTAGCAAGATCAATAGAAAGCCCACGGATTGGGAGAAGATCTTTACTAGCCATACAACGGACAAGGGTCTCATATCTAAAATATACTTGGAACTCAAAAAATTAAACCACCCAACAACAAATCCTCAAAGAATCAACTGCCCAATAAGTAAGTGGGCGAAAGACTTAAAGAGAAGCTTCTCTGAAGAAGAAAGAAGGATGGCCAATAGACACATGAAGAAATGTTCAACATCCCTAGCCATAAAAGAAATGCAAATCAAAACAACATTGAGATATCACCTCACTCCAGTTAGAACAGCAAAAATCAAGAACTCTAACAACAACAGATGCTGGAGGGGATGTGGACAGAAAGGAACCTTACTTCATTGTTGGTGGGAATGTAAACTTGTTCAACCACTTTGGAAAGCAGTATGGAGGTTCCTCAAAAGACTTCACATAGAACTCCCCTATGACCCAGGAATCCCACCTTTGGGCATTTACCCTAATGTTTACAAAAAAGACCACACTAAAGCTACCAGCACAACTATGTTTATTGCAGCATTATTTACCATAGCTAAGATATGGAACCAACCCAGATGCCCCTCAGTAGATGAATGTATCAAGAAAATGTGGTATATATACACAATGGAATTATATGCCTCCATCAGAAAGAATGACATTGCCCCATTTGTTAGACAATGGAAAGGCTTGGAAAAAATTATATTAAGTGAAGTAAGCCAGGCCCAAAGAAACATAGGTCCCATGGTTTCCCTTATTTGCAATATCTAGTATAGGTATGAGTCAAGCGGAAAAAGTCAGAGAATGTGATGTTAGGAAAACGAACCCTCAAATATGTATTTTAATGTTTTTGTTTCTTTCATGCATGTGTTTCTAACGCATTTATAAGATTATTTCTTGGTTGCTTTGTATGTCCCTCCCCCACAGTGTAACCCCTGCTTTCAGTATATTTGATGTCAGTATAACATGTGGAGGAGATGGGGACAAACAAGTCGTTTAAGGATTCAGGTAGACCTGTTGCAACAATGAGAAGTACAAAATGTCATGTCAAAACCAGCTTTACAATGTCGGAGGGGGGGAGGGGGGGTATGATTGGGTGGGCGGGAGGGGGGAGGCTGGGAAGGGAGGTGAAGGGTAAACAAAGGAGGAGGCTGCAATGCTTGGTAAGAAATGTATGCATTATCCTGCCCATGTAATTGTAACCCCTCTGTTCAGTATGTTCTCAAATAAAATAAAATAAAATTAAAAAAAAATAAATTAAAAAAAATAGCGTACAGAGGGGTTACAATTACATGGGTAAGGTAATGAGTACATTTCTTATCAAGCGTTGTTGCCTCCTCCTGTTTCTACTTCTCATCCCTTCCCATCTCCCTTCTCCACCCCTCCCAACACCCCGCCCCTGGCAAAAGTTGTAAAGTTAGTAATTGGACATGATGAGTTGTATATCTCATTGTTGCAATGGGTCCAACGTATCCCCATTTAAAGGTTGGTTTTTGACCATTTCCTCCACAAATTTTACCAATATCAAATAAAATGGAAGCAGGGGTTATACCATGGGGGAGGGACATACAAAGCAACAAAGAAATAATCTTATAAATATGTTAGAAACAATTGCAAGAAAGAAAAAATACATTTCAGTACTTATCTTGGGATTCATTTCACCTAACATGAACTTATCTTAACTTTTCTGCTTGTTTCAAAAATATACTAGTTATTGCAAATAAGGGAAACCATGGGACCTATATTTTTGGACCTGGCTTACTTCACTTAATTTTTTCCAAGTCTTTCGATTTTCTAACAAATGGGGCAAGGTCATTCTTTCTCATAGAGGCATAGAATTGCATTGTGTATATCTACCACATTATCTAGATCCATTCATCTAATGAGGGGCATCTGGATTGGTTCCATATCTTAGCTATGGTAAATAATGTTGCAATAAACATAGTTGTGCTGGTAGCTTTAGTATGGTCTTGTTTGTGATCATTTGGGTAAATGCCCAAAAGTGAGATTGCAGGGAAATAGGAGAGCTCTATATGGAGTCTTTTGAGGAACCTCCATACTACTTTCCAAAGTGGTTGAACAAGTTTACTCTCCCACCAACAATGCAGTAAGATTCCCTTCTGTCCCCATCTCCTCCAGTATCTGTTGTTATTAGAGTTCTTGATTCCAGCTATTCTAACTGGGCTGGGGTGGTATCTCAATGTTGGGTTGATTTGCATTTCTTTTATAGCTAGAGAGGTTGAGCATTTCTTCATATGTCCATCGCCCATCCTTCTTTCATCTTCAGAGAAGTTTCCCTTTAAGTCTTTAGCCCACTTATTTATTGGGCAGTTGTTTCTCTGAGAATTTGTTGTTGGGGTATTTAATTTTTTGAGTTGCAGGTATATTAGACCCTTGTCCGTTGTATGGCTAGTGAAGAACTTCTCCCAATCCGTGGGATTTCTATCAATATTGCTAGCTATGTCCTTTGCCTTGCAGAAAGTATGCAATTTCATGCAATCCCATTTGTCCAAACTTTCTTTGATTTGTTGTGTTTCTGTGTCTCTATTAAGAAAATTTCAGCCTGTGCCAAGGAGATCTAGGGTTTCTCCTACTGCATCCTGTAATGTATTCAGAGTGTCTGCTTTGACTCTGAGGTCTTTGATCCATTTGGAGTTGATTCTTGTGCAGGTGATATATAAGGATCTAGCTTTAGTTTTCTACAAGTGATTAACCAATTTTGCCAGCACCTTTTACTGAAGAGGCTGTCTTTCTTCCATTCTAATTATTTAGCTTCCTTATCGAAGATTAGATGGCTATATATCTGTAGGTTCAATTCTATTCCATTGGTCCTGAGGTCTCTTCTTGTGCCATTACCACGTTGTTTTGATTAATATGGTGTTGTATTAGAGTTTGAAATTTGGTATTGATATTCCTCCAGCACTTTTCTTTCTTTTAATGATCTTTTATGCTATCCAGGGTCTTTTATTGTTCCATATGAATTTTTGGATTGTCTCTTCTATTCCTTGAAGAATGAATTTGGGATATTGATAGGTATTGCATTGAATTTGTAGATAGCCTTGGGAAGTATTGCCATTTTCATGATGTTGATCCTTCCAATCCAGGAGCATGGGAGTTTTTGCCAGTGTCTAAGTTCTGTTTTGATTTCCTTTTTCTGGTTTTTCAAGTGTTCATCATAGAGGTCCTTCACTTCTTTGGTTAAGTTAATTCCTAGGTATTTTATTTTTTGTGGAGCTATTATGAATGGAGTTGCTTTCCTGATTTCAGCCACACTTTTCTCATTCTTGGCATACAGAAAAGTCATTGATTTTTGAGGGTTAAATTTATACCCTGCCACTTTGCCCAAGTTCTGAATAAGGTTGAATAATTTGGGTGTGGAGTCAGTGGGATTCTTTAAATACATAATCATGCCATCTACAAAGAGGGAAACTTTTACATCATCTTTCCCTATTTGGATCCATTTTATGTTTTCATCTTGTCTTATTGCTATATCTTGGCATTCTAATACTAGATTGAAAAGGAGTGGTGAGAATGAACATCCTTGTCTTGTTTCTGATTTAAGAGGAAATGGCTTTAATTTTTCACCATTAAGTATAATGCTGGCTGTAGGTTTGTCATATACAGCCTTTATGGTATTGAGGAATGTTCCCTGGATTCCTAGTTTTTCCATAGTCTTCATTATCAATGGGTGTTGAATCTTGTCAAATGCCTTTCCTGCATCTATTGAGATAAACATGTGGTTTTTATCCTTGTTCTTGTTGATGTGATGAATAATATTAATTGATTTGCGTATATTAACCCAGCTTTGCATCCCTGAAATGAATCCTGTTTGATCGTGGTGTATAATTTTTTGGATCAATTGTTGAAATTGATTGGCCAAAATTTTTTGAGAAGTTTTGCATCAATGTTCATCAAACAAATTGGTCTATAGTTCTGTTTTTTGATGAGTCCCTGCCTGGTTTTGGGATGAGGGTTATTATGTCTTCATAGAATGAGTTCGGTAGTGCACTTTGTCTTTCAATTTCATTGAAGGGCCATGGTGTGAGCTCTGCTTTGAAGGCCTTATAGAATTCTGCTGCACATCTTTCTGGTCCTGGGCTTTTCTTAGATGGGACTTCTCTTATTGCTGTTTCTATCTCAATGTTTGCTATGGGCTGGTTAAATGTTTTAACTCATCTTGATTTAGTTTCAGCATGTCAATATTTCCTATGAAAAGGTCCATTTCTGCCAAGTTCTCAAACTTATTAGCATAGTTTTGAGAAGTATTCCCTTTTAAAGTTCTGAATCTTGGTTGTTTCTCTGGTGATTTTTCCGTTCTCATCTCTGAGTTTATTTATTTGGGTGAGTTTTCTTCTTTTTCTGATAAGATTTGCTAAGGGTCTGTCAATTTTGTTAATTTTTTCGAAGAACTAACTGTTTTGTTGATTATTTCTATGGTTTTATTGGATCCTAATTCGTTTAATTCTGATTTAATTTTAATTATTTCTTTCCATCTCCTAGATTAGGGTTTATCTTGCTGCTCTTTTTCAAGGAGGTTCATATGTCTCATTAAATTGTTGGTTTTAGATCTCTCCAATTAGTTAATGTAGGAACTCAAAGCTATAAACTCTCCTCTGAGTACTGCCTTTGCTCTCTCACAGAAGGGCAGGTGATTTGTGTGCTCATTTTTGTTGAATATCATGAACATTTGAATTTCCTTTCTAATCTCTTCCCTGACCCACTGGTGATTCAACAGTATGTTGTTAAGCCTCCATGTGTTACAGGACTTTCTTTGATGGTTTTTGGTGTTGAGTTCTAATTTTATTCCCTTGTGATGTGAGCGAATACGAGGTATAACTTCAATGTTTCTGAATTTGAACAAGATTGCTTTGTGATCTAGAATGTGGTCTATTTTGGAAAATGTTCTATGTGCTGCAGAGAAAACTTTTATTCTGTTGCTGCTGGGTGAATTATTCAATAGATGTCTGTTAAATCTACTTGATATATGCAGTTGTTTAGATCAGTGATTTTACACTTGAGCTGAAGAGCTGAGGGACAATGCCCAGTCCCAGAGTTCAGGCCCCACAACCGACCAAAAAAATCCCTGTGCCACATCTGCCTTGCTTGCTTTGACTCCTCTCATGTTGGCATACTAGGAGGCCAGCATAAGATGAAGCTCCAGAAAACTTTTGGCTAGAAAAAGAAACCACTTCATGGGAAGTGAGGGGTGTTTTAGAAGGGATTGGGAGCTGAACACAGGCAGGAGGGCTCATGGCTTCAGCCTCAGCTGTCTTCTGAATCATTGCCCAGTTATCAGCTGTAAGTTTTCGCTCCAAAATTAATATGGAAAAGTCTGCAATTCTTATTGACTCATCCACATACACAGACCTAATTAGGCATCCAGAATGACTTAAAATGTGGATTTCCTAAGTCAGAGAAATCTGTACCAGAGTAAATGGGCAGAAAGAACTTCATTTAATCA